>NW_010254561.1:0-35861 GCF_000690775.1 Eurypyga helias
ATATTTACTATATTAATAATCTAGCATTTAAATTATATTAAAAACTCAAGCTGAAGAAATGGAGGGAGGGGATTCTTCTTTGTTAATGCTACTGCTCTTGGATTCCTGATATTCTTCCCACAGTATGTTGACCTTTATTTAATCCTTCAGTCATTTTCTTGTGACTCTGTAAATGAGAGGGTTTTTTAGTTTTTTGGTGTTTTTTGTAACATACTGACAGGTATGTTAGATACGGATGTGTGCCTTAACTGTTAAAAATTAATTCTGCTGCATAACTTAGTTGCAGAAATCTCTTGTAATCTGTCCCAGATGTTGTGAGCCAGTTAAAAAAATGGAATTTATTCTGAGAAATATTTATGTGTGACAATGATAAAAGTAGTGAAGCATTTTATAAATGTACCTTGTTTGTACAGTAACTTAAATTTATTCCTGTGACTTGCAGGAAGAAGCTTCTCTGCCCAATTTGCTAGTTGTTTGTGGGGATCATGGGATGTCTGAAATGGGTAGTCATGGTGGTTCTTCAGAAGGAGAAGTGCATACACCACTGTTGTTTATCAGCTCTGCTTTTGAAAAGAGAAGTGGTAAGGATCAAAGAAGCTTGATTTTCTTTAGAACACACTGCCATCTCTAATTTACGTTAGCTCTCTGTAAAGTGCTTTAGTTTGACTACAGGTATCCATCGAGGCCCATTCTGCATGACCTAAAACTCTGGTTTTAGCCAGATTTTGCATCTGTGTCATGGTGACACCATGATGTAAGCTTTGTAACGAGTAAGAGAATTGAGTATTTCTCAGATGATAACCTTTTGCAGCACCATCCTGCTTGAGTGTTGAGAGCTAGTGAGATCTGTTGTCAGAATCCTGGGATACTGGTAAATGGATAGGTTTAGAAGTAAAAATCTTATTTGGAATGAGTTTTAAGTTTTGACTTTCTTGGCCAGAATATTTCCCTGGCCTCCATTCTTCCCTCTCAGACAGCCATAATAGTGGAATGAATGACAATTTCTCATGCTGACAGTAACAGGAAAGAGGAAGGATTGCTCTTGTGAAAGGGTGAGAGATGACAGCAGTGAAAACATGACTATTGATTGCTGAGTGTTAAGGAAAGAATATGGAGCATGAGTATATTTACTGTATTGGCCAGGCAGTTAACTTCCAGTAATTGATGTGAGTTTATCTGTTTCTGAAACTCATTTTCTGATTGTGTAACAAGTGTAAGGTAAGAGGCAAGAAGGGAATGGTGTGGTAGAGAATCTTCCATTTATTTTGTAGGGTCTTGCTGAAACTCCTTGCCTGAGTGAGTAGTGAAATGTAGTTATACCAGGAGTGAGTATTTTCTTCAAATAATACTTCCCTCTGCCTTTCATTCTGCCTCTAGCTCATTTCCACCTGATTTACTTGCTTTTAAAGCGTGTTTGCAGAACCTTGCCTTTTTTATCTTGCTCGAGGTTCCTGCAGCACAGTGGAAATATATTTGTCTGTCATTTATAAAGCTGTTACCCAGCTGCAATAGAAAGCATTGCTTGGGGAGTCATTGAACTCTTTTCAGATATAAAAACAAAACAAAGTCAGAAGCTGATGAAAAGCTCAGGTAAGTTTTTGCTTTATAAATTTCCCTGGCATGTACTGAAACCAGGCCACATGAGTGTAGATCCTGTAAATGCAATCTCTTGTTCACTGGGATTAGTTTCTGTTTGGTTTAAACTTACCTTGCCATTTTTACAATGCAGTGAAATACATCTCTTCACCTGTCTTTTGGGGTAGAGTTTGTGATTTCTAATGTTGCCCATGTAAATATCCAGCAGTTCTGGATATTTCTTCTTGCTACAGTAATCAGAATTCTAGTGACTCCTCCTTACGATCCTATTGTAAACAAAATGTACTGTGGTTAATTTGGTAGACCTGAAAATAGTAATCCTGTGGGCTTTTCCATTTATTATGCTGTCAGAGTATTACTTGTGTAGCCTTCTACAAAGATGTGTCACCCATGATTGGCTAAATGCATTTGATAGTTTGGTTTTAATCAGTTAAGAACTTGACTTTTAAAGATGAAATCTGAAAACTGCTGACATACAGGCATTCATGCAAAGAGGCTTTGTAAAGATGTTCTAATGCTCTTAAAGGGAGTCTTGAGAGTAATAAATACTGTATATAGAATTCTTTCCATACTGTATTGTCAAAACGCTCAATGCCTGGAGTTACGAAGAGAAAGAAGTAAAAGGATAATACAAAAACACTGTTATGTAACTAGTAAAGCACACAAAGAAACAATTGACAAGACAATATTAAACAAAAGGCTACTTAGGATAGTGAAATAATTCACATGTGTAGATGTCTGTGGGACTGAAGACTGATTCTGATAACTGCAGTAAGTTAATTCTCTGAACCTTTTAAAGATCCCTGGGTTTGCCTGCATGAAGCTGTGGATTTGAGCCTCAACATTCTTTACGTGACCTCTAATTCTCTTTGCCTAGCAACCTGATATTAATTAAATCTTGAGCTGTTGTCATTATAATGAGAAGCTTCTAGAATGCTGTCAGCATTATTTTAGGTGCTTATTCTTTGTTCTTGCATTAAATCAGTCTGCTGTAGTGTTCTCTTCTGATGTAAGTTATCAAACCTTCTTAAGGTGGAGGCTGCAACTTGATATAAGGTGAATTCCTGGACCATCTCTTTTCTTATTTGTGCTTGTATAACATTTATGTGTTTAGAGTAGTTGCTAGTATTGAAGGGTGATACTTGCTGAGAATTGAATAAAATTTGGTTTTACAACAGCAGAGAACAGCAGCTGAAAAAGATCGCTCAGTTCTCTGTAGATCACTTGAAATAGCTGATCTGACACCAATCAAAATTTGTGGAACAAGATACCATCTGTCTCTGCAGAAATAGAATTGGCCTGTTATTGAAATACCTTTTTCCCTCTCTCTTTTTTTCTTTTCTTTTTTTTTTTTTGTTTGTTTTTGTTCTAGGTCCTCTAACCCAACCTGAACTTGTACAACAAACTGATTTAGCTAGCACACTGGCAGTAGGTCTTGGTCTACCAATTTCACGAAACAGTGTTGGAAACCTTATATTACCAGTTCTGGGAGGCAAGACAATGAGAGAGCAGCTACGTTTTGTGCACTTGAATGCATTCCAGCTTAGTAGGCTGCTGCAAGAGAATACACCTGCATATGAAAAAGGTAAATCAACTTGAAGTTATGTGTATGTGTGTAAGACAGTTTGGGCGTTTAGGTTCAGGAGTATAGCATGGCACCGCAAATTAGCCATTCAGTTGAGAGGAGCGCTCAGAGAAATGATACTGAGTTCAGTATTTACTGTAACGTACTCTTGCACACTGACGAATAACTGTTTTTAATGATCAGTACTACGTGTGTTAGGCAGAAGAGCAGAAGTAATGATGAAAGAGTGAGGTTAAAGTAAAACTGCTAGTGTAGCTAAATCTCAGTGTCTTCATATCTGCTATTTGTGGGGTATCCTACACAGGGAACTGATTCTGAGCTATTTGGATAAATAGCACAATGGAGTGTGTTTTCTATTTTAAACAATAAGATACTTCAAGTAAAGCTGGGAAATAATTTAGGGTAAGTTATCTTTTTATGTCATTTTTCTGTATGAATTTACTTGGAGTGAGAACCTTGAACTGCAAAGTTGCTTATTAAAAATATGTGTGTGTGTGTGTTTGGAGTAAAGAATGAAGAAAGAAGTGGAAAAAGTAAACCAAATGTAGCAAAATGTAGTATTTTGTTAGGAAACATTATACAAAATGCAATTTAAGCAAGCAACTTAATATTATAATTCTGTGGAAAAAAAAATTGAGTCAGAGGATGAAGGAGAATATTTTACCATGGATGTTAGAAGGTGTTGTCTTACTGAAGTCCTTGTCACTTGATTTATAATCTGTTGAATCATTAAAATAACTGGATGAGAATGCAGAGCTGTGTTACAGCTATGAATAATTAAAGTGAATAACAATGTAAAGTTTAGCAAGAGGATTGTTGTAGGTCAAGAATTAATTATCTTTCAACATTATAGCTTCTAATCATAATTAAACCCTGTCCAGGAGTCTAATAAAACAGATGCCACTTAATGGTAGCAACATGTCAATAGACAGACCCATGCTTCATCTAGCCTTGTATTTTTTTCTGTACAGATTTCCTCACTAACCTGTTTGTGTCAAGTGAGGAAGCTTGCCCTCACTTGGTGGGTGGGGTTCAGGATATGGCTGTGTTACTGAAAATTCCAACACAAAGCTCTATTTGACAGTATTTCTGCAAGCACTGGTGAAACAGACTGGAGTTTCTACCAGCTTCTGGTTTATATTTTCACTTTCACTTTATTTTTGTCCAGGAACAGCTACATTTCAACTTGTAGATTTCATCTGAGAAAATAAATAAAAAATGCTGAGGATGTAAATACGACTATTTTGTATGCTACTTGCTTGTGACTGCAAACTGCTATTAGAGGTGCTACTCTGCTGGAAAGGGGCTCGGAGGCAAAGCGTCCATGATGAGCTTCTTTAAGTAATAGAGAGTCTCAGTAACATGGAACTAGATCCAAGTCATGGTAGCTTTTTTTTTTTAATGCGGTCTTAAGGTGAATTCTCCTGGTTGCTGTAAAATTCTTACAGGGTCTTGTTTTACTTAGTGACCTAGATGTGCGAGGCTGTAGCTTAATGCTTTGGTCAGGACAATTAAGATTGGAAGGGAAAAGAGATGTGCTGTTTGATTGATGTGGATACTTCGGCCCCTTGAAATACTAAAGAATGTCACTAACTCAGTGACCAATACTGCATGTACTTTCAAAGAATGCATGAATGGCCCTTTTTTTGGCTGGCTTCTAAGTGAAAATAAATACCAACCCGCCTATCCCGATACAGGCACATACGCATGTGTGCATATCTGTCATGATTCCATAGCAAAAGGATTGTCTTCCAAATAAGTCCAAAGTCAGTAATCAGATTCATCTTCAAGAAGGATGCCCATTTTTAAAAAGGGCAAAAAGGAGGACCCTGGGAACTACTGACATTCAGCCTCCCCGCTGTGTGTGGTAAGGTCATGGAACAGATTCTCCTGGAAGATGTGTCAAAACACATGAAAGACAGGCAGGTAATTACAGATGACCAACATGGCTTCACCAAGGGCAAATTGTACCTGACTAATCTAGTGGCTGTCTAGAATGGAGTAACTGCATCAGTGGACAGGAGACAAGCTACAGATGTCATCTACCTAGACTTCTGTAAGGCCTTTGATACAGCCTCCCGCAGCATTCTTGCTGCTGTATGGTCATGTCCAAAGAGTTATAATGAATGGCTTATACAAGTGGAAACTAGTAATAGGTAGTCTAGTGAAAGATGTCCTTGACATGGTGGCGGGGGTGGACTAGATGACCTTTAGAGGTACTTTCCCTTTCAACCCAAACAATTTTATAATCGTATGACTGTAAGTTGGGAATTGAGGAGAGAGAGTTGCCCTTTATGTGGGAGAGCAGTGGCAGTGCATGGATCTCTGGGAATGGATGATGAAACAGTTGAGAACTTCTGGGTCTGGATTAGTGGACAGACTAACAAGGGCAATATTGTTATGGGTGTTTGCTACAGACAGTCTGATTGGGAGGAATTAGTAGGTCTTCAGGCAACTTGAGGAAGGCCCATGTTCACCATCCATGGTGCTAATACGGTGCTTCAGCCATCCTGTTGCGGTTCAGGCTAGGTAACTGGACAGTGAGGTAGCTGAGAAGTGTGGCTCAGCTGCTTGGCTCACATGATTGCAGTCAACTGCACAGAGTCCAGCAGTGGTTGATACGGTAGGTGGGTCTGCTGCTGTTCAGAGGGACCTCGGCAGGCTGGAGAAATGGGCTGACAGGAACCTCTTAAAGCAAAGGGAAGTGCCAAATTCCACACCTAGGAAGAAATGATCCCATGCACCAGTGTTGGCTGGGTACTGACTAGCTGGAAAACAGCTTCATGGCAAAGGACAGAGGGACCTTGGAGGTGCCAAGATGAGCATCAGCCATCAATACACCCTTGTGGAAGGAAGTCCAACAGCATTCAAGGCATCAGTCTGAAACTCATCAGCAGGCCAGTCCTTCCTCTTTCTTCAGCTGGAGTGAGATGACATCTGTCTGGCATCTAGTTCTGGGCTCCCTAGTATAAGAAAGGCATGGGTATAATGTAGGAAGGGCAGTGCTTGAAGCTCCACTAAGGGCTTGATTATTTTGAAAATTACTTTTTCAAACATACTGAGTGGGACACATGCAGCTAAGAAAAAAATATAGAAAAGAGAATAATAACAGGTAATGAAAATGAAGAAGCTGAAAGGAGTGGTATGTAGAAACACACCTTGGGTTGCTGAGTGAGTTCATACCTCATTGTAAGGTGCAGCTGTAGGCATCCAGTAATGCTTCCCCTATGTTCTGAACTTCTGAACATATATATGAATGAAGAATTAAGATTGTTTCTTTGAACGGCACTTCACAGTGGAACGAGGAGTCATGCTTGAAGGCAAATTGGATATTATTATTAAAATGAGCGTACATTTTTTATTTTGAAACTGATCCTGAACTTGTATTAGATGCATGGGTTGATTGAAATAATTTGATTTTTACTGGAAGATTTGTATGTCAAAACTGGAGAAGTCACTTTTACATTATCCATTCTTTTCTTATAATTTTTAAAAAATGATTGCTGCCTGTGACTGAAACTGAGTGAAATTGTTATCAAACAGATGTTTGGGAAGCATATCCATTTGCTTGTGCTAACATTGTGGGGAGGCTGAAGCAGAAATTGCGGATCTAATGATACGCAAGTCAACCATTGCCAGTGCTTTGGGAAATCTGTAACACTGCAAGCTCACTTTGGGTTTTGCCTCAAGCGTAACCTGGCTTGTGAGTAGCTCATGCAGGTGTGACTTGCAGATGTGACCCACTAGTTACCAAAATGCTTCTCCAACTACCCAGAGTCTGTGACCCTTGTCACTTTATACTTACTGCGTGCACATGTGCCATTGAACAGGTATCACTGGAGTTCTCAAAGAAAATTTGGTCACTGTGTTCCTTTATTCCTTTCCGCAGGATCTTTAAATCATTTGCTTGATTTATATCAAAGACCTAAATGTGGGTTTGACTAAAACAGACATATTTCATGTTTTGTGGGTTTGGTGGGCAGTAGCATGGAAAGAGGTAGATAGAATGAAATAAAAATGGTAAAATAAATGAAGAGGGAGACTGGGTTAAAAAAAAAACCAAAACAACAAACAAACAAGAAGCCCCAAAAGACCAACAACATGAAAATGGAGTAGAACAGGAGCAGAAGTTGTGGAGAGAATTTATTTAGATTTCAAAATGTAACGTGAACTCATTTCAGTGTTTTATGAAATAGTGTCATGTCGAATCTCAGTTTGATTAAACCTCATTTTAGATGATCCTTTCTGGATTCCCTCACAAGTATTTGACTCTTATTTCAAGTATACCAGAAGAGGAGCATTCTAGGGAATTCACTGTTCAAAGTAACTGTGGTAGGGAAATGGAAGTCTCCATGCATACTGGCAGCTATCTTGATATACAGGTGTTGACTGGATTGTCCTTTCTAGCAGATACCTGGAATCCTCCTGAGTAGCAGGATGAGCATGCTTTGGAGTATGTTAGATGTCTTGGGAGGGCAGACTGGCCATTTTGAGTTAAACATTGCTTTCTAGAATTCTCACTCTTAATTCAGCCTGTAGTAGATCACAAAGTGTCGTGCAGTGGTAAGTCTTACAAATGGTAAGCACAATTCTTTCATAACTGTACAAGAATTTTGAATAGGAATACTTCATTCATTTCAAATAAATCCGGAAACATTTTTAATTTTAATAATGTACTTTTGCTGAAAAGGCTTAACAAAGAAAATTGTGTATTTTCCCAAGTCTGATACACTGTTGGTTTACCAGAAGTAAAAATGAGCTGCAACTTTGACACCAAACTTAGTTCAGACATTGCTTTAACCCTTGTTGGCTGAAACTGTACAGCAAATGTTTTGTCCTACTTTTAGCTAAGAAGGTGAGGATTACAAGATGGGAAGAAGATAGGCTTGTTATATGAATATTTCCAAAATGGCCTTTTTGTCCTTAAGTTGTCATTAACTTTCAAGTGAAATAGCAGGAAAATAACAAGGTTTATCAATGTGAAGTGGAACTAAATATTTATTTCATGCAAAAAATAACAGATATCTGTGAATGTTCACACATAACATCATGTCCAGTGAGATACAAATTCCTTTGTTATGTTTTTGCTTTTCTTGTGTTGTTGACTGAATTTATGTTTATGTACTCTGACTAGTATTTAAAATAGAATCATAGAATGGTTTGGATTGGAAGGGACCTTAACGATCACTTAGTTCCAATCCCCTGCCATGGGCAGGTGACACCTTCCACTAGACCAGGTTGCTCAAAGCATCATCCAGCCTGGCCTTGAACACTTCCAGTGATGGGGCATCCACAACATCTCTGGGCAACCTGTTCCAGTGCCTCATTACCCTCTCCGTGAAGAACTTCTTCCTGATTTCCAATCTAAACCTCCCCACTTTCACTTTAAACTTGTTACCCCTTGTCCTTTCACTACAGACCCTTGTAAAAAGTCCCCTCCCAGCTTCCTTGTAGGCCCCCTTCGGGTACTGGAAGGCTGCAATAAGGTCACCCTGGAGCCTCCTCTTCTCCAGGCTGAACAACCTGTCTCAGCCTGTCCCCATAGCAGAGGTGCTCCAGCCCTCTGATCATCTTCATGGCCTCCTCTGGACTCACTGCAACGGGTCTATATCCTTCTGATGTTGAGGGCTCCACAGCTGGATGCAGAACTCCAGGTTGTGTCTCACAAGAACAGAGTAGGGGGGGATAATCACCTCCCTCGCCCTGCTTGCTACACTTCTGATACAGCCCAGGATACGGTTGTATCATGTGGCATGTTGGCATATGGGGTGATGTACCTATAAAATGAAGAGGGAAAAACATCTCTTAAGTGCTTTCAGGGGCACCACCATTTTCCACATTTACAATAAAGCACAGACACTGACCTAATTGTTCTATTTTAAATAAATGGTCTTGAAATTAAACTTAATGAAGTGAATAGAATGCTCTTCAGGTGCATATAGGACCCAAAATAACAGTTTTGTATTATGCTTGTAGTGAGAGTTGACGTTGTTTTACATGTGTCAACAAAATGACTGTCTTCTGTTTTCACCTGCTGAATCTGGGTATTGTCACTACTGAATATATCTTTCTGGGAAGAAAAAGGCTATCAGGACTCAGCTTTTTGTGTAAATGTTTAGTAATGGCAAAGTTGATGAAAATCAGTGGTAGTTGATTGAGGAAAAAAAATAGTAGGAGTACTTTCATCTGTCCTTTAAACTGACTTGTGTCATTGTTTCTCCACATCTGCCCTTTGGCATGTATGAACCAGGTCAGTTGGTGTAAAGTAAGAATTCTGTGGAATGACTAGTGAGGCGAAGTACATGTCAGAGAAAATCTACTACTGCTGTACTTGCAAAGGACTTGCAAACAGCCAAAACATACATTTTACTTCTTTCCTATGTCTCCTGTTATCCTCACTTACTCTATTCTCCCTAAATTTATTTTAAAAGACTAATGCAGACATGTTTCTACAGTAAAAGAGAAAAAGAAAAGTAACTGTTATGTCTCTGTACCTATGTTAGAAGGCATACACAGATGAAAACCTGAACCCACAGAATTCAGTTGTCGATTTTAAAATGACTTCCTTCAGGGACATAGTCTGCAGCTAGTGCTGTCCTCACCCCCAGTTCTGAAAGCAGGCCACAGTCATCATATCTGTTATCAGTGTTCACCTACAGTCCCATTTACACAGATTTATCAGAAAACATAATTAAAACATTTCTGCAAGAAAATACTACCTCAGTATAGACAACAGATACATGTCCTGAAGGTTGTGGGTTTTTTTCCCCTGAGTTTTACTTATTATTTGTTTGGTTTTGGTTTGGTATTTTTTGTTTATTTTTCTTCAGGTCAGAATTAACCTTCTCTCACAAGAGTCTTGCTTCCATAGGTGGGCGGCAGCATCAGGTTTTCTCTTTTTTTAATCAAGTTAGACTGTGGACTCTCCTTATGCTATAGCAGAATTACCAAGTTTCACTGCTGAGGATTACTTTGCATGAGTTTCATAGTCCAAATGCCTGAAGCCAAACCGTGCACTTCAGCTGTTAACTTTTCTGTTACTGCTTCAAAATATCTCATCCTGTGTGCTTAACTTAGTGTTACCAACTGGCTGTCATTAGCTTTGCAGCAAAATTGAGGTCCCTGCTATGGTGTGTGTGTTCTTTGATGTTTCCTCTAGAGACCAGCTGTTTGATCATTTCCCACTTGGTTTATACAGTATGGCCTCGTTAATGAGTGGCTACAGTGGAAAAACATGAGTGTTTTCAGGATTTAAAGCATTTGAATAAATTTGTCCTGGAAACCTTTTGTAAGAGTAAATTGATGTTTTAATACATTTGTCACTTTTAGAGGTCTTGACATTTTATCAGGTTAGGGATTAACTGCCTTTATTTCTGAGTAACTGGCTCATTATGGTCTTGCTGCAGGAAGATAATGAAAAACGATGTGAAGAAAAGTTTTAAACCCCATAATTTTTTAAATATTATACAAGCAAATATAGAAGTATGATCACTTCTCTAATTAATCATCTTTTGTTCATGGATCCTCTTTTTTTTTTCCCCCCTTCCCTCCTCCTTAGATCCTGGATATGAACATTTTAAGGTAGCAGAAAAGTCCCATGGTAATTGGATCAAACTGTATTTAGAGGGAAATAATTCAGAAATACTCTTAAATCTTGGCAAAAAGGTCCTGAAGCAATATTTGGAGGCCCTAAAGACTCTGAGTTCTTCACTAAGCAAACAAGTGGCACAATATGACATGTATTCGATGATGATGGGGACTGTGATCACTGTGGAGGTAGGAAAATACATCTTTCTGTGAATAAGTTAAGTGTACAAACATAAAAATTCATTTTTTGACTACTCACTGTATACTTTGGAATTACCAAGTATGAACTCTTAGAGCTGGCTGATGTTCCGCTTCAATGAGGCTAATATTAAAGTATAACTTGGCCTTTAAAATTACTCGAGAGCTTTTGATATAAGCTACTTATGTTTTGGTGTAACTCTCTACAGTAAATATGCAGATATGCTACAACTTAAATTACTCCCATATTAGCTTTTTTTTTTTTAAATGCAGTAAGGCTACTCAAAAAGTAAGTTCCTGTAGCTGCTCAGAACAGGCAATAATTTGTGTGGGAAACACTCACAATTCCAAGAGTTGTTCTCTGTGGTGATAGCTGTAGAGCCCTGAAATAAATACTCTAAGGTGCTCAGTTGTCATTTCATCTCTCATGTAGGAATAAAGATAAGATCTCCCATGTCTGGAATTTTAAGTGATTCTCTGCAACTGCTATTTTGGGCAAATCTTAAATGCTGGAAATACCCTCTGTGGTAATGCTTTGAGACCATACTGAGCTTTTTCGTACAGAAGCTTGCACTGACCTTTTAAATGACATGAGTGTCACCTTTTACAAGAAGTTGTTGTTCCCTGGGATGGAAATACATGCTGCAGGCTTAATTTAGTCCTCACATGTGTGCGGTGCCTGATTGGTGTCACACTGGTCATACTTAGTGCCTGCAATGGGTAACAGTAAGTGTGCAGCCGTTTGGTACTTGAGTCTCTTTTGTCCTGGCCTCATCTTGAATGCACTGTTCTCTGTGTGCTGAGTACATCGGGAATGGCTTTCTGGTAGACTGCCTAGTGGGGTTTATCGCTGCTGACACTTTACAGGAATTAGCTCCACAGTGCCCATGGGAGATGCTCTTTTCTTCCGTTGTTTTGGGAGCCTATGCATTCAAGCTCTTGACAGTTACTTTGGACCTGAAGCATTGGATTTCTTTTTCTTTTTTTTTTTTCCTGGAATGCAGTTTTAGGTGCTTACTGTTTCTACAGAACAAATATCTGATTATCTTGCTCAATGGGCCTTGATCAAAAGAAGCATGCAGCTACTAACCATGAAAATCTTGGTTGAAAAGAGCTTCCTCAGCATCACTGTCAGAGTTGGTGCAAAACTGCTGAAGTTTTTTTCTTTTCTCCAGTGAAGTACTCAAGAAACTCTTGCTGTTGTGGTTTAACCCCAGCCAGCAAGCAAGCAACACAAAGCTGCTCGCTCACCTCTCCCTTCCCCAGTCGGATGGGGAGGAGAATAGGGGAAAAGACAAACCAGCACATGTGCTTTCCAAAATCTTTTTGTCTTGATACTTATTATCCACCCTCACTGAATAAATAAGGTTAGGGAATCTGTCAGGTGACTTCAAACTGCACCATGCTACATATGCCATTTATCCTGTATTTCAGATGAGGAGAATACCTCTGGGACATGAATTGATAACAGTGCATTTGCTCAAAAGACCTAAATTTAGATTTGTAGATAAGTACAGTTCTCTAGCATTTTCCTATCATGAGTGCTGTCTTTGTTTCAATGATAAGTGCTGTGTTAAAGGGTGAGACCTAAGCCAATTTGGCACTGTGAAACCTCATACTTTCATAACAAAATGAACTGTGTGGAGTAGAATATGAAGAAGAAGGAAGACTATGACAGTCCATAGGATTTTTGGTCTGCTTTGCTATACCTCACTACATTGTGAGAAAAATTTTAGGCAGAGTTCTTCACAAATGACAGTGAAGGATTACAGGTTGGCATTGGTCTGATAGAGTTATTTTTAATTTGATTTGTTTTAATCTTGCCCTAGCGCAAGCTGATTGAGCTTAGTCTAGTCCTAGCTTGATCTGTGCCCCTTGCAAAGCATTTTAGCAGGTGGCTGAACTTTGCCTTTACTTGCAAAGGTTTGTACATGGGTAGCAGAAATTATTCATTATATTATTCATCTCCACTACTACAGTTAACCTGAGAGGAAACTTGGAATTCTGCCTGATCTTTGCGCACCTTAGAGCAAAGGAAAGTAAAACCAATAAATCAAATTAAGATGAGGAGAGTTACAAAAGGTAAATACCGTGAGAATTTATAAACTGGAAATGCAGCATACTCTTGTGTGCTAGTACTACAGCTTTCCCTGGTCAGGGAAGCTATTTAACTCCGGAGGATCGCTGTCTATGTGTATCTGACACATTGTGAGATAAAGGGCCTTAGGCAGAGTGTGTATGTAACTTCAGGCATTTACAGGTTACAAATAATAATGGGTCAAATTAGTTCACTTAGGAACTGTTTTGATATTGGGAGATAAAGTTCTTACTTTTGCAAGGATTGAAGATCATGCACATGATCTGTCACAGGTGAGGAGGTGCATGGTAATTTATTAAACTCTGGTAACTTGTGTGTCCAAACCCTTAATAAATGAAAACACAATCTTTGATTCTGTCATTTATATGGTACTGTCTTTCTGGGGACAAAAACCCCAGCATAGTTCTTCACTGATTTTTTTGACAAAGTATGTATGCTTGCAGAGTGACATGGATAGCAACGGTATGATTTTTTTTTTTTTAAAGTGTGAATTCTCACTGTATGTTTTAGCTAACCCCAATTCTTTAAGTATTCATTCTCTATTTTTTTCATAGGTTCTTCTGCTGCTATTGCTCAGTGTTCCAAAAGCTCTGAGCAGCCGGGCAGAATTTGAAGTTCCCCTCTCCCCTCCACTTTTCTCTCTGCTCTTTTACTTGATGTGTCTGATGCTGTGTGCGGTTCATGTCATTGTGTGCACATCAGCAGAAAGCTTGTGCTATTTCTGCAGTATGTCGTGGTTAACAGCAGTTGGAGTGATGATGCTGATTTCCGCACTCATGTGTGGTATTTTATCTGCCATTGCGAAGATCTTTGAGAATTCCAGACTTCCGCTGAAGGTGAGACCACGCGTTAATTATAGTTCAAAATGTTTTGCTCTTTATGGTGTACTTTCAGACAAAGTTTTACAAAAGTTTTGTCAGTGTGTATTTATATAAATTGTAATGTAATTTGAATAATTTAAAAGTGTAATTGAAATGTGGTATGTTCACTGAGACATCATACCAGTTGCTATAATGAAAATCATACGAGTGCCTATTTTCATGTTACTTTATGAAATGTTCTATCTAATATAAATTATTTTGCAGCTGATTTTGAGATCAGAAACAGTTACGCTGTGTACAAATCTTATGCTGTCACACAGTGATGCTTCATAATTGAAATTAAGCAAAACGTATGGTATTTTGCAACAACATGGCACCAGTGATGATCTGTCCTTTCCCAAATACCACAGACATTAATGCTCTAAGAGTAATAAGAAAATATTTTTCTAGTACCCTTTCTTACATTGGTATTCTTAATGCTTTTTTTAAAAGTAGTTTTGAAACTGTAACAGGGGGAGCAAAGTTAATCTGTCTCTTGTACTTTTTAAGTTAAACTTCTAAAGATTTTTATGACATTTTGACTTTTTTGCAGTCTTTGGAATGCTCAGAAATATTCTTAGTTGTGCAAGTAGTTATCTTCTGTAAAGTACTTGATGAGTTTTATTGTTATATTGAATAGAATTCAGGTAATTCCAAGGAAATAGAATTATCAATGTCTTGCCCTTCTTTCACTGCGAAACATAGTATGCCAATAAGTGTCAGTCACACTGTAAAATCAGCCTCTAGCTGTTTTTTCTTATCCATCTTAGTCATATCTTCCAAAGGTCTCTGAAGCTCAAGTCACTTGAATGCTCATAGCGCTCTGTTCAGTGGTGCCACCTCTGTGCAGTATAGTCCTTTGTTGGTCTGGATTTCTTTGAATTGTGTTTGGGGTTTTAGTACCTTCATTTAGTGTGTGACAATATGTGGCAAATACATTGCCTTAATGATACGATGACATACTCCTTCAAGCTAAAAAGCAAACTTTCTGACTTAGAGAAACATTTAATAACTGCTATATTTCATATAATTCAGAAGATTCACTACTCCTGACTGGAGAGTAATATTGCACTCTGTGCAGCTATATGCTGTAATTCCTGAGCTTAATTACAAATTGAAATCTTAAGTAAGACTGCTGATTTTTATTATCCAAACTTGTGCTGGTTTTAGTTGGGATAGAGTTAATTTTCTTCATAGCACCTTGTAGAAGGCTGTGTTTTGGATTTGTGCTGAGAAGAATATTGATAATGCTAATGATTTTGGTTGTTGCTGAGGAATGTTGATATCGAGTCAAGGACTTTTTCAGTTTCTTGTGCTGCCCCTGTGTTCTCAGCTTCTTCTCTGCAAGAAGCTGTGATGGGACACAGCCAGGACAGTTGACCCAGTCTGACCAAAAGGACATTTCATTCCATAAAACATCATGTTCAGTATATATATTGGAGTGAGCTGCTGGTCACATTGCTGCGTGCTCTCTTGTTGAGTCTTGATCTGCTGTGATCTCACTCTCGGGCCTGCTCTGGCTTTTGCTATTTGGGAGCTGGCTGGACATCAGTCAGCAGGTGGTGAGTGGTTGTATAATTTGTTTTATTTTCCATTATTTTCATTACATAGTAATATTTAAATTGCATTTATTAGTAGTAATATTAGTATGATTAGTGTTGTTAGTATTATTAGTATAATTTTATTTTCAGTTATTGAATTGTTCTTATCTCAACCCATGAGTTTCCTTGTGTTTTCCTCTGATTCTCCTCCTCTAGTGGAAGAGGAGGGCAGGTGAGCAAGTGGTTGTGTGGTACATAGTTGCTGTCTGGGATTAAACCCTGACAAAACCCCTGTGCCAATTTATAGTTTTGTTACGATAATTTCTGGATTTGTGTTATTCCTTCTTGGAAATGCTGCTTTTCTTAGACAATCCTTGAACTAGAAGTAATGCTCTTCTCTCCTGAAGGCAGCTTTTTTTCCCCCCCCCCCCTTCCTATTTTCTTCAGTGCAGTTCATGTCGATGTATTGGAAGTGATTAAAAGGAGTGTTGTTGATAGACGTTTGTGTTTCATTCTTATGTTTATGTTTATTGGCCACATAAGATTTAGGTGTGTCTGTCGATCATTTAGCTAGACTAAGACAGAGTCACCTAGCAATGTCTGCTTAATGAAATCAGGGAAAGAAGTTTCATCTCATGTATAGCTTCTAACGACAATCTCTGTAAGAGATTCTCAAATCACAGTTTGCTTTTGGTAATGAAAATTTTTGTGTCAAAGCACTGTTAATGTTTTGCTACCAAAACTAGTGAGGCTTGTATGTGTCTTTTTTAAAAAAAAAAGACAAATAAAAGAAGAAAATAAAATAAATCCATGTGAATGAAGAAATCTGCTGAGTGAGATGTCTAGTTGTACAGTTTGTTTATACTCTTGGTACTTAGAGGCATGTTGATCTTTAAATGGACTTGGTTCACTTCTGTTATTTCTGAGTTGTTCTTCTAGGGCCTTTGTTAACTTTCCGTATGTTGTTGTAAATGAGGTAGAAATTATTCTTAAAAGTAAAAGAACGTGGTCTTGAAATAATAATTAGTGATCCAGTGCATTCTGTACAAACTTAACATTTACTTGCTGTGCAGTGATAAGCAGCTATGAAAAAGAAGCTCATTTTTCATCTTGTTACCAGTTTTTCTAATTTTAGCAAACAGTGAGAACCTAGAAATGATGACAGTCCAGACCTGTGTAAAATTTACAGATGTTCCACTTCAATAATGTTGAGAGTAATGACAACAGGTTGTAGCTTTGTCCTCCAGACTGATAGTCTCAGAGCAATTCAGTCTGTCTGTGTCTGTCTAAAATCTTTCTTATATGGCTAGAGATGAGTTAATTCCTTGTGATACCTGCTGTAGGAGGGACTTTAAAGTAACTTTATATGACCCAGGAAAAATGCTTTCCTACTAGTTCAAAGACTGGTGTCTAGGAAGATGGTGGTATTCCTTGCCTATGGCTAAATTTAGAATAGGCTGTTACTAAGTATTGGTTGATAGGTATGAGCTCTGCCTTTTTGGTTTGGCCTGAGCCTTAGGGATTCATTCCCATCTGTTCTTGGCACATTTTCATCCTTGTTGGTGAGGAGCAACTGCTGGTGTGAACAACTTCCTGCAGGTAGCTTACGCATTGCTAATACAGCTGCTGTGTCAGTGATCACAGCAGCCAGCAATTGCAAAATGTCTCCTGGGATTCAAAACTTGAGTTGCGTGGAAAGACATTTCTTATGAAAGGAATTAAGTGCTAGCTCCCTGATAGAGCCAAATAATTCCTCAAGAAACACATAAAAAGAAGCAACCATATAATCGCTGTTCCACTTTTAGAAGGAATCTTTCTGAGGAACTCTAGAGGAGGAAGTGCTATTTCCATACCTGTAATCTGTTGGCCGTTTCTGATTATTCCACCTAGCCAGCTATGCTTAGGGAACTTGTCTTCCCTCCGACTGTGCATCTGCCTTCGATGGCAAATTGAGCAAAACCAGACAAACTGATTATAAATTATATCCAAGATGCTGTATCCAGTTTGATACCTTTGCCTTCAGCACCCCACATTCTGCATACGAGAGATGACTGCAGCTGGACCATTCTTCCTGGTTGATGTTGGGACTTTAGATCCTATCCCTTCGTGCTTGAAGAAGGATATTTCAGCAACAGCTTGTCTCCCTTTTCCTCTTTGGTACCAATTAGGAGACCATCTGGAATTCAGGAAGGGAAAAAACACAAACTTTTATTTACGAGTGAAATTTGGAGTCACTGGCAATTACACTCCTGTCATTTTAGGACAGAGATCAGTTAGTGTTTCTTGAATGTGAAGATGCTTATTTTTGTGTCACCTTTGAAAATATCTCCATTTGGCTGTAATGGAACAGTTATAAATTCAAGCATTTCCTGTTTGTACCAGAAAGGTGGGGGAATATCTGAAACTGGTGCATACATATTTTCTGGAGTTTTACATAGGTGGGACCTCAGGATGTAACAGCAAATGATCAGATAATCTGCTTCAAGTTGATACTACATGAATGAGGAAGTTTTCAGCTGTGTTTTCCAGAAGGTTTGTGTGTGGAAGAGGGGTTCCAAGGCTGGGGCAGATAGAAATAAAAAAATACTGTGTTCTCCATCCCAGGTCTGTCTGTGGCCGTATTCCTAACTGAGACATACATGAAGATGTGGGAAGCTGAAGTATCCCCTGGCAGTGTCAAAGAGGATGCCAGAGACGGCATTGCACTAAAACCTCTGGGAGGGCAGACCCCCTGCTTTTCCTTCTGCAGCTGCCATCCTGCCTCCTCCTGACCTTGTAAAGGGTAGCTGTGGCCATTCTGTCAGCCACTGCTCTTGCAAGCACAGGCATCCACTCCAGAGCAAGGCCTGTGTCCCTGGGCAACTAAACTAAGGAAGTCGCTAGTACAGGTTATTTTTGAGCTGACTAATACTGTTTGTTTGGGTTCCCCCATCCCGTCTCCAGAGGTTGAATGCACTGAAGTAAAGACTTACACAAGAGTTACTGCAGTAGAATCATAGAATCATGGAATGGTTTGGGTTGGAAGGGCCCTTAAAAGACCATCTAGTCCCAAACCCCCTGCCATGGGCGGCAGGGACACCTTCCACTAGGTCAGGTTGCTAAAAGCCTCATCCAGCCTGGCCTTGAAGACATCCAGGTATGGGGCATCCACAGCTTCTCTGGGCTGTAGTGGAGAGCATTTCCAGGGTGTTGATTGTTTCCCAGCCCTGCTCCCTCTGAAGTCATGAGAGCGATGTAGGGTGCCACAGCACACAACTGCAAAGCCTTCTCCTGCTTCAGAGAGTACGCTGGCCTCCATGGAGGAGGGGAAGCAAAACTCTGAGAGACCACTCCCTGAAGCCAAGCCAGAGAAGGTCAGAAGTGTGGCCAATAGTAATTCCTGTTGAGGCAGACATGACTTTGTATCTAGACCTGTAGAAATCAATTTTTGTCATCCCATCTTCAGTCCTATTCCATAGGTGACTGGATTGCTGGACGTATATCTCTTCAGTCAGATGAGCTTTGCTGTCTCTGTTCAAGTTCCAAAGCAAACCTGAAATAGTTTGTAGGTTTAGTTAGTAAATCCTTCTGTTCCAGATATGAATAAAGGCAGTGACCTGGATTTGATTTACGTTTTCACCAGTCTCAGGGCTGGTGCAGAATGATGTGGGTTTTTAGCAGGTGGTTGCTTATACAATGATAGACTCTGGAGAATGTGAAAGAAGTGGATAATCTGGTGTTGCTTGCAGTCGGATTTGAGAAGTTATTTACTGGTAACTGTGGCACAAACACCATAATTCACAAACATTCATGTCTCACGTTCCATTCCGTTTTCCAGTGAATACCTAGGGAAGAAGCTGGTCGTCTGTATATGCTGTGTGTTGATCTTTGAAGGGCATTCTGTGTGAGTTCAAAGTACTGCTTACGCTGAAATATATCTGAATCCAAATGTCTGCGACCTGTGCATCTCCACAACATGAATCTGCATATGGTCTGTACTTCTGAAAGAGCCCTGCTCTTCTGGTGGCAGAAGCAGAACCCTCAATCAGGGTCTTGCCAGTTAAAAAAAGCTAAAAGCGTCTTCTAAGATCATGCTATATGATAAAAAGTAGGTATTTTAAAAGTAATTAAGATAAGCTCTCCTGTTAATGGCTTCAGAGCTTTTTCACTTCAAATTGTTTCTGTTCACATCTAAAGATTTCTCTGAAGTGCTTCTCATTTGTAATGCTTTTTTTCCACTGTGGCTGAATATAGAAACTGATTACCAAGTTCATGAATTTTCTGAAGACCAGTGCAGGCAATGTTAGCATCTGCTTCCTGACTGTTTATAGGTTCTGATTACTGTGTTTTTAGCAACACCAGTCCCTTCTTTTAATGATATTTCAGGCTTTAAATAGTTCTGCAGCCCATTACAAATTCCAGGAAATCATCAAAAGCTTTAAGTTTTTGTTCATAGCTTCACTATGTTAAGTAGCAGTTAAGTATGGTATTTACTACTACTAGTTGGGGTTTTTTATCCTATTTCTGATAGAAATCATAACCAATAGTGTTTTGAAAATAGAACACAAGTTAAAAGCATGCCAAATAGAGTTTTGTGAATTTCCATAATGCAGAATTATAGTATTTTTCATTAAGTCAACAAAATGTCCCTCTTTATGTTAATTTTAAAATACCCTGCTAATTTAAAAATATTTTTGTTTTCCTCCTCTGATATTCTTTACTGAATTGAACAATAAAACATTTTTATGCAATTGTACCTATATTTTTTTTGGCATTTTGTGTCTTGGGGGAAAAAAAGAAGTTGATTGGATAGTGCCTTTACTGTGTAGCTTTTAAAAATGATCCCAAACTACTGTGAACATGTAGGAGCAAGTGTGGTCTTGTAGTACTCTTGTCATAGGAAAAGTTACCATCATTGGGAATCAAGACTGGGTGCAAGGAGCTCAAATAACAGAAGAAAACAGAATGAGGAGTATTTAAATTTTGAGTGTTGCTGAACATGAAAAGTAAAACATTTCCCACCTGAAAAGTGATTGTAAAAATCCTCAGGCATTAACTATGGATGGTTAATTTTTGTGAAAAAGAGCTTTAATCTGAAGTGTACAGAAGCCACGTAACTAGAATTGGACCCAGAAGATAGGCTGTAGGAGGTTTTATTTCAAGTGAAGGTGTGAGTTTCATGGGCAGAGGTGCATATCCTCCATTGTTTATGTTTTGGCACTTCTGCAAGTTAGCAAGATATTTTCAAGGATAGGGCAGAAAGGACAGGTTCTGTATTACCTAATTGCTAATGCTGATACATCAAATGTTAAAGCTACCTTGGCTTGAGCGATTATAGACTTAAACTGGAGGCTTGGCATTGATAAGTTTCTAGGCCAAATATTCTGTATTAAATTTATTTGACAAGATAACAGTGCGTGTCATACCAGTCTGTTTACATCTGGGGTGCATGCTGCATCCGTGAGGGTTGGAGGTGTTCAGCAGCTGGAAAGACAGAGCTGTGAATATCCAAGTAGGAACTACATTTCTGTGCCTGTAAACCAGATATGAAAACCAAGTGCAATCTAGGTAATCTAAGGTCAGGCTATATAAAAAACTGTAATGATGACAGTCCTAATAAGGCACAGTTCTTATATGAGGGATTACCAGTAAATTTAGAAAAACTTGATGAAGCTATTTCAATATTTCTCAGATCATCGAGGCTCAGGAGATTACAATATGCAGGATGATTTTCTTATTTTGCATAGTGACTAACTCTGGTCTGAAATGTGGTTTATCACTAAATGACATTGGACTTTAATCCTTTGATGTGAATATAGGAGTAATTTTTTTTCTCTTTTCATGGGAGTTGTGACAGGCAAGAAATACGGATTTCTGGCACTAGGGCATTTCACACTAATTCTGTCATTTTCTTGAGGATTTTGCATGTTCCCCATTGATAGTACATCACTTCTTAAGTTTTCATATCAATGTTGGCAGCAACCAGATACTAGAGAACAATCCTTATATAGATTTTGTTAGGTCTGGTAAAGAAGACAAATAAATTGCATTGAAGGGTGATTCATTCTCATTTGTTGAGCATCTCTGATTCCTTTGTCTCTACAAGCAGATGGTGCTTACATGCTTGGTCATTATTTAGTTAGCCAAGACCTTTGAGGTCAGCATGATGGAATTATTGGAATTTAAACTTCCTTTAGTTTATTCATGTACTGTTTTTGTCTCAGCATTCTGAATTTCATGGTCTTTGGTCTCTGCACAGGCTACATCTCTCCCTTGTGCTTTCGTTCCAAACACCAGCTTATGGCAGTTGATTTTCAGAGAAGAGTACCAAATGATAAGGAGTGATGTTTAGAACACCAAAGAAATTTCAAATTATAGTAAGTTTAGATTGGGCCTGGGAGGTTTTTAATTTTGACAAATGTTGCTAATTTTTTTTCCCATTATTGTTGTGTGTAAACTCATGGAGACTTTTAAGTGAAGTGACTTTGGTGTAGTATATTTCTTTAACAACACAAGAAATGGGTCTGATGTGAATAGGTGATTAACTATACTTCCTGCATTCTTTCATGAAACCTTGATTTTGCAAAAGTTGTTTTCCTCAAAGCAAAATTTCAGACTAGCTATGTGTATCAAGTGTGTTTGTTGTCCTTTCCATGTTACATGGTCTTGCTTATTGAACAAAAATGCATGTGCTGTTGTCAGTAAATCTTAAGCGTGAGACTTGCATTCAAGATGCTCAGAGATCTGTATTGTTTACACGCACTTTCTTGGTACCTGCTCCAAGATTAGTGAGTTTCTATATTCTTGTAAGAAGTGATTTGAACAGTTCAGGAATAGTACACTATGCATCTTTGAATGCATGTTCTCTGACAGCTTTTTCTGTATAAATATTCAAGGCGTTTTTTTAAAGTTTGTTCATGAGGTGAAATGTTCATGCAGTGAAATGTAGGAGCATGATGTGGTTGAAGTGTGCAGTTAAAGAAAAGCAGGTTCAGAGATCTTTGTTCTGAAGTAAAAATGGGATGCAGTAGTTTTGATTTGGCTTTTAAGTTTTTATCAGGTGCTTAAAATACCAGTTTAAGAGATACTCTCATATTCTCTAATAGAGGGAGAAATGAGAAAGTAAAATGTTAGAGGACGATTTTTGACAGTGGCTTTCCCAAAACGTTTCACAAGTATGTAACCCTGTTTGCTAAGGCATGTTAGGAAGGCCCTGCTGGTTAGGAAGGCCTCCAGGGCCAGGGTTTTTGTCCTGTCTTGCTGCAGGAGCCCAGCTGTGCATGCCCAGCCTGGGCCCCTGTCCTCCCCTCGGGATTAGACTCTGAGGAGAAGTAAAACAGACAAGAGTCCCTCCAGTGGGTGGCCCAGAGCGTCCTTGTTTGTGGGCATGCTCTCAGGGCCCTCCAGTTGCTGATGCAGTGTTAGCTGCTTGTTAATCTGTGGTTGCCGTTCCTGCTGTGACACCCTAACGTCTCTTGCAGTCTGATCCCTCCAGCTGCTGGCACCTTGGGCACACTGTCCTGATGGCCCCACTCCGGTCTCCAGCACATGGGTCCTTATGCACTGCAGTCATTGACACTACAGGTGTGTGGGTCCAGTGACCCATGATGCCACTCCAGTTGCTGGCATTTACTTTTAGTTGCTCTGGTCTGAAGCTGCTGGCGTGCAGGCTGGTCCCCACTTCCTTGCAGTGAGACCTTGCAGCATTCACAGGTGGGACAGAGAGTGAAGTTGCATGGAAAGATAGTTAGGAGGGGGTTTAATAAGACAAGATAGACCACAGTGATCAGGCACAGTGCTCAGGCAGAGAAATCCACTGACTCGTGCCTGCTTATACATGACTTTTTCCCCTTTATCCTTCCTCCTGTCACTTTGTCCCTGCCTCCAGCCTGTTGGCGTACCACCCCTCTACCCCACTTTCCTGAAGGTGCCATCAGATTAACACATATTCTGTCACTTCTCCCTTATCTCTTACAAAGTCCAGGCTAACAGTCTTCAGAGCTATGCTTGTGATTTCTTAATGGCCCACTAATTAATGGGTGAAGAGTTTTGGACATCTTTATATCTCCATTAGTGCTTACTTATCAGGTTTGTGTCTACGTGTGGCCTGTTTACGGCTTTCCCTGTTACTTAGTATTCCCTGGGAGCTGAAAAGGTCCTTCACCTGATAACGTCAGTGAACCAGATGCTCTGATCTTCCACATGCCCTTAGGCTCTCATTTTAGCCGTATCATTGAGGCCAGTGGTGATGAGGCAATTCCAAGTAGTTACTGTGAACAGGAAATTGAACTAATGGAGGTATTAGACAAAGAATATTGTGGTTTTGGACAGGCACGGCCTGTGAAGTAAATAATAGATGGGTAAGGTTTAAAGCAGATATTATGATAAAAGACATATTTCAAGATAAGCAAGATTAAGGGATGCTATCAGACTGTAACGTGTTAATTTGAGTAGTGAAGGCTGTCACTGTATTGAGGGTAGCACAGATTTAAACTATTCGAAAATTGCCTATTATCTGTGTCTCAAGTTTGATTTCTGCAGGATTTCTATTTTTACTTCTATGAATGTACAGTGGCAAGAGAGCTTGTTTCGAACCTGCTGTCACAGGGTGGTAGGGAATCTTCATCTGTACAGTTGTGATGATTATTCATGAGAAACTTTTTCCCTTAAACAGAACGCCATTTTAAAAAGTACGATTATGTTGCCATGGAAGCTCAATAGGCTACACTAAAATGATTCTTTTATGAGTTTTGGGGATTTGTCAAGATAGAAATAACTTGTGCTGGTTTCAGGCAGGGACGAGCCGACCCACAGCGGCCGAGGGATTTTGTTTCATTCCACGCTACATCAGGCTCAGTGATCAGGCTGGGTGTATGCGCAGTTTGGAATTCGAGAAAGTGGCCCGGGGCGGGGATCGTTAAGACTTTTTTGGCTAGCTGATAGCTGGGTCATTAGCTCCTTTTGTTAGCTCTTGGCCTGGCTCTTAGCAGAGAAGCAGGTTCTTTTGTTAGTGGTTTGGGGTGGTTGGCGGGTTTTTTTCTCCACCTTCTCCATCTCGGAGTTTTTTCTCCCCATATTTGGGGTCGGGGATTTCTCTCTGCTCAGAATTGTTTGCCGTTTTTGGAATCTGGCTGTGTGTTGGTCGGCACGTGGTGAGATACTATATCATATGTTTTATTTTCTATTGTTTTAATTATTTAGTAGTATTGTTAGTATCACTGTAAGTTTAATTTATGTTATTAAATAGTTCTTATCTCAACTTTTACTAGGTTTGCTTGGTTGGTTGTTTGTTTTTTTTTTTTTCTGTGTTTGTTTTCCCTGCGATCCGGAGGTGAGTGAGCAACTGAGTGGTACTTAATTGCCAGATAAGGCTAAACACGACACTTGTCTTACAGCAATTTATTGTAAGAAAACAAAACAAACAGTAAGTGAAATTGTTACACATTTTCACCACTGCTACATTTTTTGTTTGTTTGCAGAATCTAGTTGTGTCCAGTTCCAGCTGGTCAGAAATTGATGTGCTGATTCTGGCTGGAACAATTGGACATGTTTTGAGTTTGGGAGCCAGCAGTTTTATAGAAGAGGAACATCAAACCTGGTATTTTCTTATCAATACACTTTGTTTGGTGCTGTGTCAGGAACTTTATAGAAATAATTTTCCTGTGAAAGAATGTGACACTCAACATAGCACCACTGTGAAACAAAATTTTGATAGCATCTGGGAAGTCTCTGAGTGCAAGAATGTAGACATTCCAGCAGCAGGTAATTCAAAATTGTGCAAGGCCACCTCTTCATCTGAATTCATAAAAGGATCAGATAAGTGGATAAGCTTAGCAAGTCCATGGATCATCCTTATTTGCTGTCGGCTACTTCGATCCTTGAATCAGACAGGCGTCCAGTGGGCTCATCGGCCAGACTTTGGGCATTGGTTGACAAGGTGGGTATCTGATTTATTGCCATACTTTGTCTTAATTAAAAATTAATATGTGTTTATTTTGGTGAAATATGTATGCATTTCTATACAGTCTCCGTTTAGAAAAGTGCTGTAAATGTGTAAAGCAGGTAAACAGTGAAGTAACATAAGGAATTTTTCACTGCTGTTTCATGTAGGAGTAATTCCTTGTGTACTATCAATAGTTTATAATCTTTGCCCTGCACCATGACTTATCTAATTAATGCCAATTATACATCATAGGTTTATCAGAGACAAAAAGTAAATATTTTCCATGTGTAAGTCAACAGTGTCTGGTTTGGAAAATTAAAAATCACTTAATAGAATTAAACCCTTGAAATTAAGACAGAAGGTTCAATTCCAAACATTATGAAATTGCAGGAGAAGATGCTGCACATTCTACCTTTTCTATCACAGGCATTAAATGTGTGGGTGGAAAACTGAAGAAATTCTTTTCAAGTGTAGTATGTTAAACAAGAAAGGGAATTTTTTACAACTTGAAGTACACTGGAGAAGGGCTTCTCCTTTTCTACTACCTGTGAAGAGCTACAGTCATTATTCAGTTATAAAAAGTACTTGATATTTGAACTGTCTTCTGTACTTCAGCTGGTGGATGGAGAAGCAATCATAGAATCATAGAATGGTTTGGGTTGGAAGGGACCTTAAAGATCATCTAGTTCCAACCCCCCTGCCATGGGCAGGGACACCTTCCACTAGGTCAGGTTGCTTAGACCCTCATCCAGCCTGGCCTTGAAGACATCCAGGGATGGGGCATCCACATCTCTGGACAAGCTGTTCCAGTGCCTCACCACCCTTTCCGTGAAGAATTTCTTCCTAACTAAACCCATTACTCCTTGTCCTGTCACTACAGGCCCTTGTAAAAAGTCCCCTCCCACCTTCCTTATAGGCCCCCTTCAGGTACTGGAAGGCTGCTATAGTCAAGGTTTTGCAAACAGCAGATGGGGAGGCCATACTGTGTAAGATAAAGAGATTTCTTGCCAGTATTTTACAACATGTGGATGAAATGTCATTCATCATTCAATAAAAGCAGCATGAGCAAATGAACTAATATGAGACCTGTTACTTATTGGCAACTTCACAGATCGAATGCTAATTGCAGTGAGAGGTATGAGTGCTGAAAGACATGAGTTATGAGGGAATTTACTGCATTATAGCAGTTGTTCTACCTTTTGCCATGCATTCCTTTCTCTACTCCTCACCTCATCTCAAGAAGAGGTATGTCATATTCCCAGCCTTAAGTCCACATGATAGAGAACTCCTTCCTGCATTATGAGCTAAACCAGTGTGTGAACGGGATTAAGTGTGACTTGGTATGTCTGGGAGGCTTTTTTGTAATTAATCCTAGGCATCTTCCGAAGATTTATTTGCCCAATAGCTTACTGAGCCAGATGTTTTCTGAAGACTGTTGGACTTTTCCTTTGGAGCGTGCTAGTGCCACAGTGCCATTAAATAACAGCTTGACATTCTTCCAGATGAAAAATAGTGTTTTTTTCAGAAATACGCATTTTGCATGGTCCCCCAGTAGTGTTTACTGACACCTGGAAATGTTACCAGCCTTCTAAAAATTGTGTGTGCTTGGCTGGACTTAATTTCCAAAGACCCTGTTAAGCATGCTCTCACCTCTTGATTTCCTTGTGCTGAGTATGCCTGTACATCAGCAAAACCTGCTATAGCCTTGGGCTGTGGGGGTCAGGGGGATAGCACAGGTAGAACGTAGCCTGCAGCTAGAGCAGGTGCTTCTAGGGCTTCCTGATTTATAACAAAAGCTGGGAAACCCTGTATGCTATTTTTGTTTCAGTTGTTTTTTCTCCTGTGAATTGGAATTGATGTGTTTTGCGGAATTCCTGTCCATCTTTGAAAACAACCGAATCACAAAATGGTTGAGAGTAGAGGGGATCCCTGGAAATTATTTGGTTCAGTCACCCTAGTCTAAGCAGAGTGATCTGGAACAGATTGCTCAGATGCTTGTCCAGCTGGGTCTTTGATATCTCCAAGCATGGCGACTCCTCAACTATTCTGGGCAACCTTTTTTTCTTTTTCCCTTCAAAAAATTTCTTTTGTTTAAACAGGATTTCCTTTATTTCAATTTGTGTCCTTTACCTCTTGTCCTTTTGCTGGGCACCACTGAGAAGAATACAGCTTCATGGGGTTTTTTATCACCTTCCACTTCCAATCAGACTGGTAAGATCCATGCTGAGCCTTCTCTTGAGGCTAAATGGTCCCAGTGCTTTGAGCTTCTGCTTGTATGACAGAAGGTCTAATCCCATCATCATTTTCATAGTCCTTCACTGCACTTGCTCCGTTATGTCTGTATCTCCTTTGTACTGGATAACCCGTAAGTGGACCTAGGGCTCAGCACTGGGGAAGAAACACCTTCTTCAACCTGCTGGTAACGTTTTCCATCATGTAGCCCCAAATGCTGTTGGTTGTCTTTGCTGCAAGGGCATGTTGCTAGCTGATGATCAACTTAGTGTGTTCCAGGATGCTCAGAGCCATCTCTAAAAAGGTGGTCAGCCCCCAGTCTGTCCTGGTGTCTGTAGCTATCTGTTCCAGGGTGCAGGACTTGTCTGTTCCCCTTGTTGAATTTCGTAAGATTCCTGTTGATCCATTTCTCCAGCCTGCTGAGGTCCCTCTCAATGACAGCAGAGGACCCATCTGATCCATCAGCCATGCCTCCCAGTGCTGTGTTAAGTGCAGACTTGCTGAAAGGACACTCTGCCCCATTGTGCACATCATTAAGGATGATGTCAAACAGTATGGGCCCCAGTGCGAGGCCCTGGGGTTGATCCTTAATGACTGACCTGCAGGTGGGCTTTGTGCTTCTGATGGAAACTGTGTGAGACTGGCAGTTGAGCCAGATTTTAGTTCAGATCACTGTCTGCTTTCCTAGCCTGGCCTACCTTCATCAGTTTGCCTGTGAGGATATTTATGGGAGGTGGTGTTAAAAGCCTTGTTAAAGTCAAGATAAACAACACTGCATGCTCTCCACACATCCAGTGAGCTCATTTCGTCACTGATGTCTGCCAGGTTGATTAAGTATTACTTTCCCTTCATAAAGCCTTCATAGCCTTACTATTAAAGCTGACTGCCTTCCCAATCGGTAAGGCTAAAGGGCAGCAGCTAGATATCAAAACTTCAGAATTCTACAGGTGAATTGCTCCGTGTGCTTCCCCACCAAATCATAGGCTCATGTTGGGTATTTTTGCTTGGGTCTTCAAGCAAGGCGAAGAGGATGTGTCACTGAGGCTTCCACATTCTCCCTTTTGTGCATTGTTTAGGAAGCAGATGAAAGAACAGAACCCTGGCAGTCCTGGCACACATTGCCTTGGGCTGCTGTGGAGTTACATCCCGCCTCAAATCAACAGAGCAGTTTTAATATAATATATGTCACCAGGCTGACATATACTTCAGTTGCTTGGTAGCGTTAAAGACCTGACCAAATAGCAGCATTTTGGCTGAAGTGCACTTTTTTTGGACTTGCATGATGGGATGTGAAGCCTTGCATCTGAAATGGTTCACTGGACAAGGCTCGGAAAGACCAGTCAGCGATGCAACTAAATCTTTGCACATCCTGTGGTTTGTAGAGCATCTGTAGATTCCTGATAGGCAAACATGGTTTCATTTTCTTTGTTTGGAGGTTTTAATGGCTTTGTTGATTCTCCTTCACAAGAGAACAGGGTGGTAGAGATGTCTGTTTACCTAGTGTTTTGGTCAGGATTGAGATGATGTGTTTTGCTAATAGCATAAATTAGAAGTTGGTGATAACTGAGTTGCATAAAGCACTTACTCCTCTTCCCAAAATGCATTGCTAGTCAGTAAGGTTGATTGTTTTTCTATTTTTAGTATGTGTTTAATTTGCATAGTTATGTCTTAATAGCACGTTTTTTAGTAATAACAAATTAGAATCTTACTTAGATGTTGCACAACCTTGTTTGTTTGAGTTAAAGTTACTCAGGCTTTTTCTAGCCAGCCTCCTATTTTGTCTCTAAGGTAAACTAGTGAACACACTGCCCTCTTTTTCCTTGTATTGACCTTTTAGACATCTTTGCTCATGCTCAGACTAATATTTTGCTTATCTGGACAGTGCTTAAGGGGCTCAGCATTTGAGACAAAGACTATTCTGTAGATTTGTGTATGGAAAAATTCAAGCGGCAAAACATAGAAAATCAATCTACATGTAATGTGTTGAATTGGGCTACTAGAGATGCATTCAACAGTGGCGAAATAAGGAAAACATTCATCGTTATTTGCAGAGAGGCTCTGTGAAACCTGCTACAAAGAAAAAAAAGCCAAAACCAAGACTTCGGTGGGAAAAAGAGCAAAAGAATATCAGACAGTATATGAAGTGCAAGAGAACATGCAATTGCTAAAAATTTGCCCGGGTTTTTGTTTCAGTTGTTGGTATTCGTTTAGCTTCATTTGGCTGTTAATCTTGGTCAGAGCTGATACTTGGAAAGAGTCAAAGCTGTTACATGGCTCACTGTAGAAGTGGTGAAGCTGTCAATGACATTGTCAGCTTGAAGACAAGTGATGAGAAGCAGCAGCATGGGAAGATGATAATAATTTCTTTTAATAATGTAGTTAACCATCACCAAATACCCTTCCCCCCAAAACCTAGCATACCATGTGACCCCTGTGTATTTTATTGTACATAGTAGAATAAAGTAAACAATTAAAAAGGATTTATCCACATAATACGAATCATGTGCACGTTTATAATTCCTTTCACTCTACTTGTATTTGCAGTAGCAAGGTGAAGTCAAAGCCGTGGAAAGAAAGGTTTTCAGTCTTCATGCTGACAGCAGAAATATGGAAGTGTAGGCTACAGGCTGTTACAGTAAGAACATATAGCTGAAGCATTCTTTTTTCCTTCATCCTCTCTTAGGTTCTCTTTTATGAAACTACTGGTTCTTCACTTTAAATTTTGTCCTTTGGGCAAATACCCGTACATTTCAACTGAAATCAGAGTAGCACATTCATGCTAGTATTTGTGAGAAAAATATGAAAAACATTTAGAACTTTGCTAAATTGCTGGACTGTGTATGGAGCAGCTACAATCCCCTTTCAAAATGTGTGCTAATTTAATATCTACTTGGTTGCCTAACTGTAAGAACCTTGGCTGAAAACCTTGAAAAGGTAGGTGATCTCTTCTGACCTGACTTCACTTACTATAAATCCTTCTGTGATTTCTTTAGTGAACTCTGTGAAACACTGGAGTAGGTTTTTTGGTTTTTCACAAATTTACATGGTTTAAAAAAAAACAAACTCCAAAACAGAAATCAGGGAGGACTCTTACCAGAGAACCTGGACATGAGTTGGATATAAACCCCTGTGCTAGCAGTCAAGAATGCACCCTTAGTGACTGATGAGCACATGACTTTGAATATATGCTTGCTGTTCACTGGGTCTTCTTTGAGAATTTTCCTTTTTTTTTTTTTTTTTGAGGGGTTAGAGTATGATTTCAGATGTTAACTGTAGGAACTTTTACCTCTTAGTGAGTGTCTTGCTTGATACAGCACCAGCATTTTCTTCGTACAGGTAGGAATGTTTTTTTTTTAAATTTCTTATGTGTTATGTTACATTTGCCTTCAAGATTCTTTTAACAGAAGTGCATTGTCTTTTTTAGTTAAAAAGAGACAAAGATGATGGTGATGTTCTATTATTTATCCCTTATTTGCTTTGTCTTGCTCTCATACAATGAGCAGTCAAGGACAATACGGCCTGAAAGCTTTCAAAATTTTCTACAGAGGTTCATTTGAAAGATGCAGTGGCTACTAAATTAGTTCTTAATGTGTTGATTGTAAATGGTGTGAGCACTGTCTTCACAGATTGCTGCTGCAGCTTATTCACTGCTTCTCTTGTCTCCTCTTATAGAGGAAGAACAATAGTGAGGAGAAACATCAAGACTACATTTTCTCTTCCATAGTGTTCTAGTTCTTCTTCCTCTCACTTTGCTCACCCGGTCTGCAGAAAGCAGTGTATCTCTTGGGAGTCTTGTTAAGTTGTGTGGAATAATTGACTCGGTCCTGCAGGGAGGACCAACAGGACAATTTCTCTGCCCCATTCCTCTCCTCTTTGACTTTCCAAGCACAACAGCTGAAACGTCTTTCAGTCAGACTCCTGATAAAGCATATAGTAGAGAATAGGAAAGCAAATCTGTTTGAAGTACTATAATTTTGATTAAATCAAAGATAAAATTCGAGTTTCATAAATGCAATTGGAGTTAATGCACGTAACAGCCCAGGCTCAGTCAGTTTGCTGAAGTTAGTGATCTTTGATCATGGTCTGTTAAAGTGTGGAAGACAGAAGATGGAGCCATCGGGTCTCACACTCTACGTGATGTTCTTAATAGAAGGTAAATCTAACAAAATTAGTCATTCTAGGTCATTTGGGATACTGGGAATATTTGCAGTAGGCAAGGGTTAACAATTCTTGCATTACAGTGAGCTCTCTGAAACTGCATATCTAGCTGTGGTTGGGGTTGAGCATAGATCTTCACCTTACCTCAGTACCTTTTGCAGTGCTAATTATTATCACTGTAGATTTAAATACATAACGTTGGAGCATGCTCAATAAAATGCCCTTGATTCTGGAATGAGTGTTACCTGTTTAGGATGCAAGGGAACAAACAAACTGTGTCTGTAATCTTCTTGGCCAAGATGCAGATCTCTTGTATGTATGTATTGATCCAGTGCAAGGTGCTGTAGTTGCATAAAGGAATCACTGTGCTAATGTGTTTGTGTGTACATGTTTTAAACTAAGTATTTTTCTGGTCAATTTGGCTAGGTAATGTCTTATATGTTCAAAATTAAACAAGTAACTACATGTGCAGTTATTTAAAAAGAGAGAATAGTTCTAGTTCTATAGTGCAAAATCTTTTCTGCTGTGTGCTAGAAAATGTAATACTGTAGTGTAAGCAAAATGCACTGTTGCAAAATGAGTAAATAACAAAGCCGTAGTTTAAAAGCATTAGGCCCTTTTTCATTATGCAATATGCAGCTCATTTTTTATATATTAACAGAGTAACAAGCATACACTTCTTATGGAACACCATAATTACACTTTTAAACATGCATGTTTGAATAGAAAAAAACCTCATTAATAAAACTCCTTTTCTAAAAATACTGAAGTATTTCACCATACCTCTTGGAAAGTTCATAACAGATGTCAGTGCACTGATTAATTTAGAAATACAGTGCTGTAGCTAAGGCTCTGTCAAATGTGTTTAGCAGTAATTACAGTGGTTTGAAAAGGTTTGTTTGTTTGTTTTCTAGCTCTGAACATCAGTCTGAACTATCCTTCCTGGCTGCAGTCTCCCTACTTATGATCTTCGTTCTGGTTCAAAGAAGATGCTCCCTGGTTTCAAAAATTGCTATGGCACTCGGGCTCCTGGGAGTCTACAGTTACCGGGCAGCTATTGGAAATGTTGTATTTCCATGGCAACATGACAGCAAAGATATTTCAAAGTAAGTTAATCAACAGATATGTAAATCTATTTCTAGAGAGGTGTTAACACTTCAGATGTGAGGGGATGAGGTGGGAGGGGACATTATGTCTAGGCTGGAAACACATCTTTATGAATAAAACTCCATTTTGAAGTTGGCCAGCACTCTTTTTTTTGTGGTGTGTGTATAATTTTGATTGCCATGAAGTGTCTTTCAACTGCCATATCAGAAGTCAGTCAGATAAGAATTATGAGGAAAATCTAGTAGTCATACCATGTATGTTTGCTACAAAAACTGCAACTGCACCATTTCCTCTTGTTTTAGATGGACTTGCCACGTTTAGCAGAGCGCATGCCAAGCTTGTTTAGCTACTTCCTGGTTTTGAAAAATGCCTAGGCAGTAATTGACGAGTTGCTTTTCTATATCTATCTTTTTTGCAGGTGAGCGCGCTGTAGCGTATGGCCTTTCAAGATGTAACCAAATCCTTCTTGACGTCTAGGCTGTGATGCACAATGCATACTGAGCATTTTTACATGGATGTTAAATTCCATATAGAACTGGTCTGTAGCCGTAAGGAAGCTATTGGCTCTTTCTCTGATAGCTACTTTCGGAATGTAGCTAAGTGGCTTTAGTTTCCTTATGATACTTTTTACTCTTGTATTGTAGCTGGCTCTGCAGCCTCAAGATTTTCTAAATGTCAGAGTGCTGCAGAAAACTTCCAGAAACAATTTGGACATTTGATGAAGAGGAAGGGATCATAGAAGAGCAGTTGTAAAACAGTTGTCTTCCGGATATAATAAACTTCTCTCACACTCATCTAGAACTTGATATGGACATAAATGATTTCTGTTGAGGTTTCTTAATCAGGGGCCAGAGATTCACAAGATGCACAGAGGTGGAAAAAACCCTGTGGAAGAAAATCTTAGGACATATAGAAAATCAGATTTCCTAATGAGGCATGTTTTGTAACAAGTATTTGCATGTATGTATGTATATCTAGATATATTTACATACATTCCAACTTTCCAAATACTGAAGATGGTTTAACACTAGTGTACAGCTAGAATTAATGTTGTGCACTAGTTTTGCTGGATACAAATGTAGCAGAAGTCTTTACTTAGTCTGCAGGATTTAGCTCTGTGTTTGAAACATGCTTGATTTCTGAGTGTGACCTCTAGCTTTGAGTAAAATCCTTGGAGAAGAATTCTGTCCTTAGAATAAGAAGAAAAATATTGCAGTGCTTGACAGAACAGTAAATATGGCAATTGAGCTGCAAATAAAATGCAGTTAGGGAAGTAAGTGGCATACTTAAAGGAAAACGTTTACTGGGAATGTGTTCATTCTATAGTCAGCATACTGATTACAATTATAACAAGAAACATCCAGGCTTCTTGTGTTATTTCACCTTAAATACTGAATGTGGTGATTTGCTTCAATTATGTCAGACCCGTATCTATTTCTGATTATACACTTATTTAAAAGTAACTGTCATGTTTCAAGGCTTTATATCCTTTAGATCCTCTCTGTAAGCTGTTTGGTGAAAGTAGGTGGGGTTAGCAAATGCAGGTTCTGACCTTTGTGTCAGCATGTGTTCTGTGTCTGGGGCAGGAAGTGTGCAGGGCTCTTTCTGGATCTCCATAAGAAAGGACCAACAACAAATGTGTAACAAAGCAGATATTTTAATAAGATGGAGTAAAAAGAGGAATATATGTAGTGAGTGCTTTCAGATGCTGGGAACCCTGCTTCTGTGCAGCATCAGACAAAGCCTAGGTGAATCTTCCCATGTCACAGTGTGGCACGTAGGTCCAATTTGTGGAGATGTTCTGCCTGTGTCCCATACTATGGTATTATTTCATGTAAAAAACCAGACCAACCAAACCAAACAAACAAAAAACCCCAAAAACCCCAAAGCTGCAGCCCACAAATAAAACTAAAAAACCCAACCAAACACAAGAAACCCCAAAGCCCCAAAAACACCCACCCACCCACCAAACCAAGCCTACATGTCTACTCCTGCCAGGTCAGAACATTCTCTGTCATAATGCCCACCAGAGCGCAGCACAGGGGTTCCTGCATGGTCCCTTGCAGTAGCTACTCATGTTAACATGTAGGCTTCTGACACCTGAAGTACAAGGCCTAACAGAGCAGACGTGGCTTGCCTATGATCACTAACTCCTCAAATACATTATCTTCAGCATGGATCCCAGTACAGTGTGTCAAAAAAGTTGGTAGATGCGTTTTAGGATTTTAGCTGTTGTATTGACTTAGTGATTTTAGCTTATCTTTATCAGTTGGCTGATACGATAAATTGTAAAAGTCTATTTCAAATGCCACCAGGAAGAAAGCCAGGACTTTCTTTTAAATGTGTATTGATGATATGAAATAGCTCCAAACAATAAAATACATATTATACAAACAATAGTTTTGTGTAATATGAGAAAAATACAGCCACTGCATTTTTCATAAATAATGCTTTCTTCTGTAAGGTGGAGAATCTTTGCTCTGAAATGCCCCATCTCTGTACCCTTTACTGAAGATAAGTGTTTTCTCTGAATGTGACAGCTGCTGGGAGGTGGATGAGGGAGAAGAGGCAATTGAAGCGTGTCCCATCTTCTATGGCTTACATTAAGATAACCTCTAAATTAAAAATTGCAAGGAAGTAATTTGGCTTTCCATTTTCCTCAGAATTATTTTTAAAGATAATAGTTTGTGCAATGAAAAAGATGAGTATATACCATATTGACATAAACAAAATAATAGTAGTGCATTTGCCGATTAAACTGTTTTCTTTTTTGTTTGAATTTCCATAAACTTGTTGATTTCTGTTTTCACTTGACTCCCCCTCCCCCCGTCCCCAGAAAAGGAATCAATGGTCCTTACAGGGGTTTTACAAAGGTTTGCTATTTAAGGGATTAAACTAGTAAAGTCCCTTTGCATAGACCATTAGGTATGAGTTTCAACCTTTGAAAGCTAAACCACAGAACAGAACACTGTATTTA
>NW_010254561.1:35878-37170 GCF_000690775.1 Eurypyga helias
TCGTTTTACCTTTCTTCTTGATTCTGTGGGTTCAAAAATAGAACGATGTGTAGATACTGTTGCTTATTATTTCTTGTCTTGCTTTTTGGTTCTTTTTCTTGTATGTGGAAAAGAAAGACTAAATTCAAGCTCACTTTTTAATAATTGAGAAGAAACTGACCTTTGAAAGACTGAAAAGAAATGAAGTTAGAAGGAGAAATTTATTTTTAGGAATTTTGACTAGTGCTCTTTTCTGTGGTCAGCTAGGTACACTAGTTATACACCAAGTGTAGCTATGCTTTTACTGTTCTTAGCATTGTGGTCTAATCCTCCATATATTATTAAGTCCAGATGACTCAAAAATCCTCATTTCTGATTGAATTATCTTAACTTGGTAGGAGCCCATCTTCACTCCCCACTCATGTATAAAGTGACTGGTAATCCCTAGGGAGAGTATATATTAATTATGGATAAAGTGTGTAGATAATGTGTATTTTTATCTTGGCAAGATAGAAAATAGAGTTATAACCACAAAATATGCTCATTTGGTGAGTTCATTGGATTGTTATTATTATAGTTTAGCTCACACTAACGTGATCTGTGCCATTTTTTTCTTGGTAAACATATCAGTGAATTCTGATGGATATCTGTTTTCACTTTCTTTGTTCCTTGGGCATTGCATTTCTAGAACAGCAGGTCATAGTTTTTAAGCTTACTGGTTCTTAGCAGCTTTTTGAATGAGATGCTGTGTTTCCTTCAGAAGCTGGCTTTCACTGGAAATGAAGAGCCCAATGAATTTATAGGTGCAATGAACACAGCAGTAGATGCTAATTACATTTGCTATTTAAAACGTCGGGTTTTTTTTTTTTTTTGGGTAAAGGGATTGTTTAGGAATTGGAAAATGTGTACAGTTCAAAGGCAAAAATGTAGTGGTATAAACCAGCATTTCTGTATATCTGTGCAGCTGTGTAAGGTGAGAAAATGTCCGAAGTGTACAGAAATTGCAGACTGAAATAAGGATCCTTAAATAATATTGCTGTCTTTTGGTTGTCTAAAAAGAAATATATGTTTGTGTGAATGAGCTGTGAAAAAATAACAGCTTAAAGGGAATAGGAATTTTTATGTCAATTTAATTCTCAGAATAAAGTTTCTGTATTACACCAAGGAGTATTTTTTTAAAATTTATTATGTTATATAAGTAGCGTGGTTATATGAATACATTTATGGATCTAGACCTTGAACAGTAATAACATAAATAAATTTTGGTTACATGAATTGCCATATAATTTTATTTTTATTTTAGATTAATTTAT
>NW_010254561.1:37426-63023 GCF_000690775.1 Eurypyga helias
CCTCTTTAGGGGGATTACTGAAGCTCGTTTTGTTTATGTCTTTGTTCTTGGCATAGTCTTCAGTGGCACTAAAGATTTACTGAAGTCACAGGTTATTTCTGCAGACTCCACTGTGAAGAGTACAGGATTATGGGAAGTGTATAGTGGATTGGTTCTACTAGCAGCCCTGCTATTTAGACCTCACAATTTACCAGTTTTGGTGTTTTGTCTGCTGATTCAGACAATGACAACAAAATATATCTGGAGACCTTTGAAATTTGATGCAGCACAGATTACTATCATGCACTACTGGTTTGGCCAAGCTTTCTTCTATTTTCAGGTAAGCTGAATATTATTCCTGCCACAGGAGTTGGAGGGGGAATAGTTTTAAAAGAAATATTGTCCATTGTGAATAAAATGCCAACTGAATCTCAGAGTGGAAGAATTTACTGAGTTCTTAGAAGGGTTTAATTTCTAACTGTATTATTCATGTTTTGTTTTCAAAACTGGGGAAAGATGCATACCTTGATAGCTTATCCTTTATGTAGATTTCCAGAAGTGTTTAGGATATCAAATACCTATACCAGGGGCAATTTTGGTCTGTTAGTGGGCCTCCTAAGTACTGTTCTGGTGATAATAAATTGATTAATACCAATAAAAGGTAAATGACTTCTTGTCCATGATTCTTGAGGCTTACCAAACCTTTGGTAACATCACAATGGGTCTACATACAGTTTAAGGCTCAAGGGAAGTTCTGTGACAAGGTAATGTCTCTTAAGAGAATCAGAACTGATTGCCGTTTTTGTTACATCAAATGGTATCTTCTTTTCTGAGGAGCCCTACTGATTTCCATAACATAGTTCTCTACATTGCAAATAATGTTGCAATTCCACAAAAACTTTTCTTGGAATCGAAGCTGGAGAGGTTCTGTCCACATTGGAAACATTGTACAGCAGACTGTGTCTTAAGATGACATTTGTTAAGTTGGGAATCAGGTTGGTTTTGATTTAGGAGGAGAGGCTTTCTGATTTGTTGCCCCCCAAAAAAAAAAAAATGGTGAGACCTGCATTGGGTTTACTTTTGAGATATGGTTGAGGATGTTAAAACTGTGGTCAAGCTTAGGGTACTTCCTACTGTGTTAGTACTGACTGAGGATTGGCTTGACTTTGCTCTCAAGGGTATGTGTGAGGACAGGGAATTGGTGATGGGGATAAGATCATCATGATTCATCCCTTCCTACCCAGTTTTCTTGCTCAGGGGGTGCAGTGTTTCTTGGTTGGATGCTTTTGCATGTCTTGAATGGAATCATAGATTCATATAGTGGTAAGGGTTGGAAGGAACAGGCAGTCAGCTCTGATTATGGCCTTCTGAGAGCAGCCCTTACGGCGGGTTTGGCAGGAAGCTGAAGGCAAGACCCTCTCAATACTCAAGTACCAAGCAAGAGCAGATGACAAACATGTAATGGTGGGTAGGTTGGCAAAAAAAATCTTAGTTATGGAAAAGGGACTATTAAAGTATGGTTTGAATGTTTTCATGAAGTATTCATTTTCAATGATGATGAATTCTTGGTACAGTTGGTTGAGAATTTCACAGAACCACCAAGTAACAGGAGATTTGAGGCTGGAAGGTGCCTCTGGAGATCATTCAGTGCAACCTCCCCTCATCTAACGGCACATCAACCAGATCAGGTTGGTCTGGACCATGTCCAGTCTGATTTTAAAAACTGGAAAGGGTCAAGACTTTGCAGACTCTCCGGGCAGGCTGTCCCAGTGCTTGACCACCCTAGCCAGTAAAAAGGCTTTTTCTGATGTTTAAACAGAACTTCCTGTATTTCAGTTCATATACATTACTCCTCATGTTTTCACTGTTCACTATTGAGTGACTGAGAAGGTCAGAGTCTGGCTAAGTCTTCTTTACTTCCCCTCATCAGGTACTTGTACGCATTGTTATGATCTGTGCTGAGTTTCCTGCTCTTGACAGTAAACAGACCCAGCTCATTCAGATACATGTTCGTATGACAGATGCTTCATTCCCATCATCATCTTTGTGGCACTTCAGTGAACCTTCTCCAGTATATGCATGTCTGTCTTATGCCGGGGAGCACAGGACTGGACCCAGGGTCCAGGTGTGATCTCACCACTACTTAGTAGAGGGAACGGAGCATCACCCTCATACAGCTAGTGATGCTCAGCCTAATGCAGTCTCAGGTGCTGTTGGCCTTTGCACAACGGGCAAGTGGCCGGCTGACGGACATCGTTGTGTCCACCAAGATCCCCATGTCCATCTTTTCCAAGGTGATTTCTGGATGGTCAGCCCCTACCATGACCCAGGGCATGGATTTATTCGTCCAAGTGCCAGATTTGATGTCTCCCTTTGCTGAACTTCATGAGTCTCTTGTCAGTCCATTTCTCCAGCCTGCTGAGGTCCCTCTCAATGGCAGCAGACCCATCTGCTCCATCAGCCACTCCTCCCAGTGCTGTGTTAAGCGCAGACTTGCTGAGGGGACACTGCCCCATTGTCCGCATCATTAAGGATGATGTCAAACAGTATCGGCCCCAGTGCGAGGCCCGCGGTTTGATCCTTAATGACTGACCTGCAGGTGGACTTTATGCCGCTGGTCACAACCGCGTGAGCCTAGCACTTGAGCAGTTTTCGGTCCATCTCGCTGTCCAATTTCCTAGCCTGGCTTGTTTCCTAGTTTGCCTATGAGGATGTAATGGGAGATGGTGTTAAAAGCTTCCTTGTGAGGTTGCCATTAGATATGTGTAGCCCATCTATCTATAGCCAATATTATGTGATGAATAGAAAATAAGAACTTTCTGAAATAAGACGTTTGCTGTAGAAGTGTAATTTGGCAAGTTAGATTTTGTCTTCTGTGATATGAGCGCTGCAAAAAAATTGTGGAATAACTTTTCTGGAAGACTCGCCATGAACTTCAGAAAATATGTTCAGCTGCTTCAGAAATAAGCTATCAGAGGCTATCAAGAGCATAATACCTTTTTCCATTTGACTGTGCTATGCCAGATTTTTTTTCTTCTATACAATAAAAATTTGTTCATTCAACACGAGTAAAAGGTAACAGTTAGATCTGATAGCATGTTTCAGGTTTTTTTTTTTAGTGGTTTTTTTCTTGCTGGTGTTAGGGAGAAGATAGAAATAGGTTTAAAGATTCTTTTTCTATTTTGATGACTAACTTTTTGCACATACAATCACCCTTGCAATTGAGAAGTTTTTTAGTTTTTAGAAGACTGGAAGAAGTAATTTCCCTTTTAACTGGCTGCACATTATGCTGTTGGATGTCCTGTATTCACCCAGGCACAATCAATCCCGCTGTCAATTTTGACGTTTCTTCTAGATGTGTTTCCTTTGGAAATAATAACTTCCTGTGTGATACAGATTTCAGCAAACTTGAGGGTATTTTAAAAATAAGCTCTGACAAGGGAGTGTCTTGCAAACAGACATGCTGCTGAATCACAGACTCCAAAGCTGAGGAAGGAGAATCTCTTCATTGCTTTGTTGTGAGCCATATTGCTTGATTAGTCTTTGCGGATCTCTTGTCACTCTAAGATGTGGAGAGTGAAGGGTGATAGTTACTTACCAAAATTGGTGGTAGGAGCAGACCAAAGCTTCCCCCATGCTGATCCCATGCTAGCTTATTATTAAATCTGAAGTATGAAATAGAGCTGATCCAGATAAGGAGCTCCTTTTTGTGTCCTGTCACATGTCTGTAAACACCAGCTTTGAAGAGATTCTTCTGAATTTAGCAATGGCTTAACAAAAATCTTGAAAAATTCTTACTCTTTTTAGCACAGGCCCTTAAAAAAAAAAAAATCAATTTCAGAAGAACTTGCCAACAGTCTTTTGAAAATTTTTTTGTCTTTCTACTTGGAAAACCAAGGTGTGTGCCTATTTAGTGTGCCCAAGGTAGAATAAAATGACAAATTAATTGTAATAGAACAGGAGGGATTTTTAGAAAGAAAATTCTCTATTTATCTCTATTTTCTCCCTTTTTTTTAAACATCCTGGAGATGTTGCAAAAATAGAGAAATTATTTCTGCTGGGGGAAAAAATTGCTTTTAAAAGTCAAGACAGATGGAGTTTTCTTCCACCCCCCACTCCTTAGAGAACAAGTTTTCAGTTATCTTTTAAAAATGCTGTAAGTACACATATATTAGATGCCCTTTCTAGGATGGAGATTAAGAGTTTGACCAGAAAACCACTTTTCAGATGTTAACCTTTGTTATTTTATTCTCTGATGAAATACTATTCTGCATGTATGGAAAGGAACAAATGGAATCATACAAGGCTAAGAGTTCTTCTGTTTTGGGGTTTTTTTCCCCTTCACAAATGACAGCCATTATCTGATGTGCAAAATGTTAGTGTAAAGAAGTAGAATGTTTGAGCTGGTAGCTCATAAAAGTACAGAGGCTACAAAGGTCCTTCAAAAATCTTAATTAGTGAGCTCTCTTCAATTGGTAAATTTCTCCCAATTTGTTCTGAGCAATAGGTTTTCCTGTCCAGGACTGTAGATCTAAGGATAGAAGAAACTTCTTCCCGAAATTATGTTTAATTTCATTCTCTTCGTATGTAGGTTTGCTCAGTATGAAGCATTCTTATCTGCACTACCAGTGAAAATTAAAAAACTGACAACCTACAAAACCGACTTCTTCATTAATTATTCTGCTTGGATACATTTAAGTTTCATTTTCCTTTGAGTTTAGAGTCTAGAGCATGAATGACTTGATGCAAGGGAAAAACTGCTCAGTTTATGTTTCTTAAAATCAGGATTGAAGTGTCTTATGGATTTATTAGTGACACATAATTAACTGGCAATCATATATTAATAACACTTATTAACAACACTTCATTAACTGGCAGTCACTGAACTATACATGTAGGATCCATGCCATATACACAATAGATCAACACTCACCACTTTCTATGCCATTTTGTATACCTGATTTGAAAAAGATTCAGCCCCCACCCCTGCGCTGGAACACCCCCTCTCCCAGACACATGGAGGTAACTTCCCTTTAGGGTATGTTTCCAACACTCTCTTCTCACGGCTATGCAGGTTCCCCTGTTTACTCACACCTCTTGTGAAAGATGCAGACACTCAAGTGTTTATGTGTATCTCAAGAGTACCATAGATGAGTGACCTCAGGAGAAGCTGTAGGTGGTTTTGTTGTGGTTATGTAAGCTTTCCAACTCTTCCTTACCTGAGTGATGGAAGCTGGAACTCTGAAAGTGCCCATGTTTTAAATGAGGTAGCTTTCTGGCTGAGTAGCAGATTTTAGTTGTTTTAATAAACCATTGCATCTCTCTCCTTTACCTTGTGAGAAAAATAGGAAGGTCTTTGCGTGGTGACAGCTTTCAGATTGTGTCCTTACTTCTGTGCCTTTTAGTGATGATACACACTTCTTACAGAGTAAACTGCGGGTGTCCCAGATTTAGCGACTACCTGTCTTGGCCATGACCATCAACACTGAATAAACATTTGCTGAAATACTGAATAAACATTAAGGAAGTACAGCTGGGTTATTTCTGCTGGAGAAGTCCATCAAGTTCTCAACTTCAGTACTGACCTCTGTTAAGCCTGCCTTGTGCTATCCATGCTTGAATGCTAGGTTATGAGTCATGATGTGCGCTGCTGGTGTAGGTTTAAATGTCTTCCATGAGCTTCTCTCCTCAAGTTTTGTGGTTACTAGAGCTGCCACTATTAAACTGGCTGGGGTTAGAATTGTGGTGGGTGTTTAATTTTTACACAGGCATAAAGATCTAATGTAGCATACAACACTGATAGCAGTTTTATGGTTTAAATACAGAAATTGAAAAACACTGAAATTTGTTGTTGATGTACATCAGATTGGATCCTAAATTTAAACTGTGCTAGCTAAATGAGGTGGGAGAAGAGAAATATAAACTAAATATAAATCCCTTCCATCTGGAAATAGGAGAGAGATTTGGAGAGCTACTGTTCACATATGTCCTGGTATGATATTGGGGAGAGTGAGACTTCGTGCTCATGTTGCTGAGCTTTTGGTAGGCAAAAGGATATGTAATGACAAAAGCAGTTACTGTCTTGCTAAGTGTGGAATGTAAGTGATGGCCTTTTGAATATGATAGTGAGTAAAAATAGCCTTGTTCAGAATAGCATATTTAATGAATGAGGCAGTGTTATTTCAAAAAAATACTGTAGGGTTCTTAAAGACTTTATGAAAGTATAGCTGTGAAAATCCTAAGTGTACACTGTAAGCAAGATTCATAGGAACAGATACTATTTTTCATGTATCAGTTGGTACTGTTGATGAAAGTGGGGTAAAAAAAAAAAATGAAACGCCTGGTTGGGGAAGCTGATATTTTAAGTAGAAGTAGAAAAAAACCTCTAATTAAGTACATGTTGAAAACAAATACCTTGAGTTTACACTTTGTTTTACATTCTACACTTCAACTGTGCTAGGGTCCTGACTACATCTCCTGTCTAGGAGTTTAGTTTAGTGGAGTTCAAGGTCATCTTCACTAAATGGAGCTGTTGTGAGAAATGCTGCAAGGAAGGGTCTGGCCTTCCTTTCCTTCCGGAGCTGCTTTTAATCTCATGCTTTACTGCCAGTGCTGTGTCACAGCTGTGTAAGCAGGGATGTCTCTGTCTCTGATGCTGATCTGGACCTGGTGAATGGGCTTTCTGGCCTTATCTTGGACCTGCCTTGTCACTACAGACTTGCTGCATGAACCCTGGACTGAGTCTGGCCCTGATTACTGTCTCTGGATCCAGTCCTGAACTGGACATGCCACTGAGCGTTCCCAGTCCTCCTGACACTGCTCTCATCTGCCTTGTTTTCACAGTCATTTCCCAGCTTATCTTCAGTTGCAGAACCTGCTCACCCTTGCTGCTCTGACAGTGTGAACCTAAAAGGAAAATTTATTAGACAGTTGTACATTACCTGGGAAGACTACACATCAACTCGTTCTTCCAGCCCTTTAGCAAGACTGTTGTGAATAGTAAGCAGTGGAAAAGGTTGCTCACACAGGTTGCAATGTCTGCATGCTTGAAGGTTTTTAGAGCTTGGCTGGATAAAGTCCTGTGTTACTTATGTGGAGATGGGTAAAACCACTTCATTTTTTAGTCTTGTTTTAGTACTTAAAATCTTTGCTTTATTTATTGTCTTGTGTAAATCGATGAAGAAAAGCAAAGTTAAAAATACTCCAGTATTGTCAAACAAATAGGAAATTAATACATTTAGTCAGAACACTACTTACTTGTCAGGATATTATTGCAAGCTCAGGAACCTCTTGATGAATTTATCAACTAGCTTGAATGATTGATTGTTTTCTCCTAAGCTCTGAGTTGTCCACATCTCATAATTCATCAATCAGTTCCCAGAAGTATACTATATCTTTACCATTGCTACTTGCCGTTCAGATACAGTAAGAATAGAAAGAAATATCTTGGTTGTTTCTCATAACTACAGCAGCTCCTAAAAAATTTATGTTGCTGTAAATATTTCTTGAAATATTTTAGTTGTCTTGGATGAAGGCTCATAAATGAACAGAGATTTCATATATGTATTTATTAGTCTTGTGGGTTTTTTTTTGTTCCCATCCTTAGAGCAGTATATCTGCAGAAGAGGAGAAAGAAAATACAGTCTAAAAAGCTTTAAAACTTGTTTATACTTCCTGGTGTTTTTATCACTGGAGGAAAACAGAATAGGTTTGTACATTTTCAGAATCATTTATGTCTAATGCATCTTGCGTTTAGGTAGAGAAGATGGACTGAGGTGACATTTTAAAATGGCTTATAGCTTTCTCTTGTTATGATTTCAAAGCATTTTAGGATAATTTACGTTGGAGAGGACCTCAGAAGGCCCACAGTTCAACCCCATTCTCAGAGCTGTGTCAGCAGTTAGGTCAGGCCAGGTTGCTCAGAAACCTCCAAGGATAGAGATAGCAGAACCTTGCTGGCCAACCTTTTCCAATGACTTCATTTTTTCACCTTAATTTATTGGCTTCAAATAATGAAAATAGATTCCTCATTGTATGCTTGTTCATAGAATTCTGGTTACTAGGATGGCATACACTTACATGAAGGGCTCCGTGGAAGTGTGGCTAACAGTGTGCTCTGTTAAGTCAGTTAAGACAGAAGCATGTCAGTTTTGTCTTGCACCTCTGTACTTCTCAGTTCAGTGAGAGTCATTGTTACTGCAGGTATTGGCTCATATTCAGTAAGTGATGTGCTATCTCAGAAGTTTTCAGAAAACTCTGCAGTTTTGAAGAGGCTTTTAGTTTTTTTTTTTTTTTATTACTGCCTATGAATGGATTCTCCTCTGTTACTGTAGCAAATACGCTGGGTAGTTTCTCTAGCCAGCGTTTTTATATTTGTGCTTCATTGATGTATATCATGATGGAGTATCATGGAATGCTTTTAGGCAATAGTGCATTTTCTCCTGTCACTTGTACCCTTACCACAATAAGCTATTGCACTGTTTGAAATAATTGAGTGATACTTAAAAAAATAGCAGACACTCAGACTTGTCAGTCATTTGTGTGTTGTGTGGAGTTTTAGGAGTTATAAGCTAAAAAAATACAGTTCAAATGTATGAGGTAGTCTTGGAGAAGGATATCTAATGCAAAGAAAAAATGTATCGTACTGCGCAGTGGGGCTCTTCCAGTAGTAGCTGTGGAACTATCCATGAGGTTCAGTGGATTCTTGGTGAGAGTGGGGTGTTTGGACACCTAACGTCTGGTTTACGTTAGGTGTGTTACGTTGTGTGTGGAGCCAAGTGCGTGTATCCTTCCGCTCCTTGTCCTATAGCTACATCACTACAAAGTCAGAATGTGAGCCCTGTGTGAAAGGAACCACAGGGACTTGGGGAGAAAGTGGAAAGCACTGTTCCTTCGACCTGGTTCCTTTCTCTGCCCTCACTACCTTCCAGAGCAGAGTACTTTTTTTTGCCCTGTTGTGCAGGATCAGTGACATGCACTCCCAGCTACTGCATTTATTCCTGATCCTTCTCACGTGCAGTGGGATTGGGAGTTGCTGCAAGGTGCCAGGGATTGAGCATGTGCAGGTGGAGCAAACAGAGTGAAGACACCTTTCAGCTCTTCATGAGGTGAGCAGGATTGCCTGATATGTCTCAGCTTTTCTATTCCGTATGCATCATATGAAGAAGGAGGGGAGAGGAAATAAGTAGCTGTGTCAGGAAATAGACCTGTTGTTGTGGACGGGGACTGGGGGAAAAGGGAGCCAGGTTGTCTCCCTGCCTGTCCCTGTCAAACTTTTGCTTGTTGAGGAGCAGCACCCTGCCCTCCTCCAAGTGATGCACCTGCCCTTTCTGCTCTTGTCATGTCCTTAAATCTGAGGAGGATCCTTGTTTTACAGCTTTCTTGTCCAGTCTTATCTTACAGGTTCTAGGGCACAGATAGGCTTTTTATTTAGTTGCTTGTCATTAGTTATTCTTTGCTCTGCTCTTGTCATTGCCATCATTACGCTAAATGCATAACAATGATTTATTACACCGATGCAGCATAACAATAGTTTACTACAGTGGTGCATGGTGAAGGTCAAAATGAGACAGTCTGACAGACCTAAGTCCAGATTTTCCTGTTGTATGACATCTTGGTAAAATCCATACCTTAATGCCCTCTTACAGCTTCAGGTTCCCCTTACATTTTGGGGATCTCTTCATGGTAGTATTCATGGAGACAGTGACTACCAGTAATGAGCTGTGCATGATTCTGTCAACATGGATGATTTTTTTCTCCTTATATTTTGAAGCTGTTTTCGGGAACAGTTTTTTTGCTGTCTCTGGAGCCTAGTTACTTATGTGCCTGAAAAAGCTACCTATGTTTCATGCTTCCCTGTGTGCTCTGGAATCTCTGGGCAACCCAGACATGCATATTTGATGATAGCATTTTCTCGCTGGGGTAACTAGCTGTTCAAGAAGGCTGCAGTCACTAAGGTCAGGTCAGAGGGTAAGGAGCAGCCGCTGCCACTCATGCTCTGCTGGGACTGGGTCTGAGGCTATTGGTGGTGACAGTCCTCACACTAGAGTGGTTCTGGGATTCTGTAGGGGAGAAAGAAGAGTTCAGTGGCTGTTAGAACACCAGTGTTGTGGAAAATGATCAGCTTCTCCAGGTACAGTAAGTATATCTGAGAGCTCTTGTACTAGTCTGAGGTGTGACCTGCTAAGCTAAGAAATATTCTGCCTTAATCACAGAGTGTTTGCTGCTTTAGGTATTTGAGTAAAGTTAAATACTTGGGCATTTTTGGTGGAAAGTACTTCCTTCCACTCTATATTACCCCTTGTTCTTTAGTGGTCTTAGTCACTGAAAAAGAATAGTAGGTAAAACGTACAAGTCTTGGACAGGGCTTGATACTTTCATTACTTTCATTCTTTTTGTTTTTTAGGTTGTAAATGCCTTATATTGATGATTCAAGCTGTCTAGGCTGACTTTTGGTTTATTGCAATTTAATTGATTGTGGTGTAGAGACTTGGGAAGCAGAAACCTCTCTGAAATTAATCTGGTTACATGCAGCAATTTGTGTTGTGGGTCAGGCAGGTGGGCAGTATAGTGTTCCACTCCAGCTCTAAATTAGAGCCCTGTTGTCTCTAAGGGCAAGAAATATTTATTTTCTGGTGTGATTTTACGAAACAGACCTAAAATCTTGGGTTTGAACCATGTGTGATGAAAAATGCATTTTTTTTCATTACTGTTACTGAAATCTGCAAGTGTAGCTACTTGCTTTAACTCTTCTTTTGGTGTAATTTATTAAACAGGCATGTTAATTTCTAGAAAATAAAAAAGGCAAAAGATGATGCTGTTTATGCCTTCATTAGTCGGTAAATCCTAAATAGAAGCTCATATTTGGTAAGCTGCTTTATTGAAAGAATACGGCTGTACTATCAAGTGGCTTAAAGAGTAAGTCTTTAACTGGTGCAATAATTAATATTCTAATGCATTCTGAATAGTTCGTTGGAGATATTTGACTTTTTACTTTTTTGTTCCTATTTTCAGGGTAATTCAAATGGCATTGCTACTGTGGACGTTTCAGCAGGTTTTGTGGGACTAGAAAGCTATGTGGAGATACCAGCTATCTTCCTTACAGCATTTGCAACATACGCGGGACCTTTGCTTTGGGCCATTCATCTGCTGTGCTACTTGAGTTCTGAAGTTAGCAGGTAATTATGTTTTGAACTCCTCTGTGTACTGCAGATATAAACACTGTATAGTATATACCTTTTCAAACAAACAGTTTTGTTCACATAATTTTTTTCCTTAGAAGTTGGTTTTCTGTTAAGAAAATTGATGGGGTTTTTTTGGTATGAGTTTGTATCACCTCACTCTTCCAGTTTCATTTTCTCTGCAGAAGTTCTGCACTGGGGCTATACGTGTATGTTTTACTAATCTTGTTTCTTAATGAGCTCTCGGTTTGCTGTACTAAAATACTTAAAATTTTATTACATTTTGTTGTAACAGCATGTGCTGCTTAAAAACATTCTTCTTGGAACCTATTAAGTAGGAGTTCTGAGAAGGACATTTTAAAGTAGTAGAACAGAATTTGAACTTAACTAACATGCAGTTATTTGCATGTCTGTCCTTATTTGGCATAGTGACATACAGTGTTTTATAAATAAAACAGATTTATTTTATTGTAAATTACTGGTTATTGCAGTCATCTGTAACTAAAATATTTGTACTTCTGGGTATCTTATGTAGCAGATGGGTTAATGTAGAATGAATAAATGCATTTGGAATTTTAAGAAGAGATGGTTGGAAAATGCTTGTGTAACTTAGAGTGTACATGTAAATTCCAATTGGACTCTAGTATTCGCATTTAACTCCTCCTCCAGATCATTTAAACTGAGAGATGCTGTATGTTAAAATAGAGAGAGGAACAGTAAATTCTGCATCATATAATATCAATGCACAAATGCAAAAATTTGATGCATTTTCACAGAAGTAACATTTGACAGTGACTAAATTCTTCCCATCCCAGAGTCTTTTCTATTACCTGTGCAATTTAAATGCACTTTTTTTATATATGGGGAACAGAATGTTGCAGCAGACTTGGCAGATGGAACTTCAAACAGTTTCATTTATCACAACTCTTTGCCTTATACGTTGTCATCGTCTGTGTAAACCTCTGATTTCCCTTTATCTACTGTGTCATACAGTCTAATCCTGTCGGTGCTTTTTCTTTTCTGGCTTCTCCTTCTTTTGCTTGTTTGTTTTGGGCTGTACCTACACTGTGAACTTGTGTTGGCGCGTGTGTGTTTATCAAAGGCATAAGGAGATGGGATGACCAAGCTGTGTAGACTAGTGGAGGTTTTTAAATTCAGGATGGACCTGTTGTAACAGGCTAAACTCCTCCACAGTCACTTTGTCCATTGTTCTGTATTAACAGGCACCTTTAGCAGGTAGAATTATCCACCTCAGTCACTGATTTGCCTGTCTGCCATATTGCTCTCTAAAGATGTCTGGCTCTCTCCACTGCAGTGGAATTATGCGGCCTAGTGTTGGGCCACTGTATTGCTCTAGTAACGCACTCCTTAGTGTAGACTGAGACTTGCTGGAGAACATTAGCTGGCCTCAGACTAAGAGGAACATTGAAGTCATCTTTGGTCTTGTACAGCTTGATACTGTCTAAGTACTGGCCTTTGTGTATAAAGCCTCTGAAAACCAGCCTTTTCTGTGTTCATTCTGATTTTTAAAAAATTTTTCTGCTTCGGGAGGTAGGTGTGGAATACACTAATAATTTATGTCCAGATTTGTATAACCACAGAAACCCCTTTCTTGAATTTTCCTTACTACCTGGCATCTTGACACTAAACTCAGTTTTAAATCTTTATTTCTAATGCTCCTCAGTTTAGCTTTAGTTGTTGCTTCGCTCCATCAATACATCTTGCTAGTATCCAAACTCTTCAAGTTTTCTCCATTCTTTCAGCTCTCTTTAAAAAGAGTCATCATGTACATATGAAAAGCCCTTCTTCTTGTTTTCTAGTAAATATGTGACCCGTGATGCTGGGTATTACTCACATACTATTAATCTACTGTTTCCCTAATTCTTTTATATGTCTGCCATGCTTTGTTTAAATTAGTGCTAGACAGTTTCACTGGTCACATCCATGTTCCTGTGTTGTGTTTTTTAGCTGTCCATTCTTCATTATTACACTGTAGGTGCTTTTGAACTTGGAAGACTCAGAGCACAGTGGAGTAAACCGCCTCAGTGCTATTGTCTGGGGGTGGAGAGGGAAAGAATAAGAGCTCCTGTAACGTTTTTTAAAGAGCTGAAGTTTTAATGTTGTTTAAACAGTAGACTGCAGACTGTGATGAACACTAACATACAATGAAGAGAAAATGATGCCATATAGCATGTTTTTGAAAGCTTTTCTAACAAAATAATAAAATACTTTCTGTAACAAAATCTTTCATATCTGTACTTGTTTAGTGTTGTTTCAAATAATGTGCCTCTGTAGTAGTGTTGGTTGTTCTGATGTTTTCTTGGTTGAATTTTTGCAGATTAAAAGCTCAGCTAGTAGTGTTGCCAGGTACAGTGCTGGTTTAAACTGCTCTCAAGTGGGTAGCTGTGACCTGTAATACCCACATCACTTATGTAAGTAGATTCCATCAAGCAGTTTGTGTCTGTAGCCATTTTAAGGTTCATTTTGGGTCAACTGGTAAGGTTGTTTCCTCTGTGAAACAGTGCATAACTCTGGACTGGAATCTGTGTAGCCACTGGGACTTGTTTAAATTGATACGTTATGGTGAGTGGAACTTGGTCCGTATGCTTTTTATTTTATTCTGGGGGTTTTGCTGTTGCTGGCCAAATGGTTGTCTCATTACTTTGTCGTTATTCCTTGGAGTCAAAGTTGAAACTGCAGTAGGCAGAGGTTCAGCTGCTTCATGTGTTTTCTTAAATGTATGGGAGACCGACATTTTTAAAAAACTATTGGATGCTTTAGAATGTTCTTCATAAAGGCTTCTTATTAACTGTTTTATAAGCAGGATCAGTGAAATTCAAACCCTTTATGTTTTTTATGTGGTCCTGAGTGGAAGCTGGAGATCCTTTTCTGGCTTCCTCCAGATAGGAAAGTCTAGAAGAATCCAGCTGCTGTGTTTTTTGAAGTATGCTGTGAGTAGGTTCTCTGAGGTTACCACGGGATGTTGTCAGGATTCCTGACCCGTCCTAGTATGGTCTTAGCAAAATGGATGCACCCAGAACTGCTCAGCAGTGCCATTCTTAGTGAAGTCCCTAACATCCTGCAGCCTGTTTTAGAGCTGTTGCATCTGAGGAGGTTGACCTGGACAAGGGAAGCCTGGCTTCAGTGCTAACTCTATTCGTTTATTCCAGCCACTTAGCAGACCCCATCTAATTTATAGCTCTATCAGTTGGGCTGCCTTACCAGAGCTTCTTGCTGGATTTCTTATAAGCTGAGCTGCACTGGAGCATCTCTTCCCTGAGTCAAATTTACAGGCATAGACCTTGCTCTCTCTGCACTTTGCATTTATGAAGTCACAAAATACTAGAGTCTGGAGTCCAACCCTCCTGGCCAAAGGAGGGTCAACAGGAGCAGGTTGCTCTGGGCCACGTCTAGTTGGTTTTTGAGCGTCTCCAAGAATGGACACTCCTGGGACTTCTTTGGCAGCCTGTAGCAGTGTATGACAACGCTCAAAGTGAAACAGTTGTTTTGTGATGTTTAAGGTGAATTTGTTGTATTTCAGTTTGTGTCCATTGCCTTTCATCCTTTCACTGGGCACTACTGAGAAGTCTGGATACATTTTCTTTACTTCTGCCTATTAGATAGTGATAAACACTTGGTGAGATCCTTGCTGAGCCTTCTCTGCTCAAGGCTTAACAATCCCAGCTTTCTCAGCCTCTCATTTTATGTCAGATGTTCTAATCCCTTCATCATCTTTGACCTTTCAGTGAACTCGCTCCAGTACACCCATGTCTGTCTTGTACTGGAGTCCAGAACTGGACCCAGAACCTGAGATGTGATCTTGCCACTGCTCAGCAGACAGGAAAGATCAACTTCCTCAACCTGCTTGCTGTACTTTTCCTATTATAGCCCTGGATTGGCTCAAGGGAACATTTCTTTGTTCAACTCACTGTCCAGCAGAAACAACCTATGTCCTTCTCTGCCAGTCTGTTTTCTGGATGGTCAGCTCCAAACCTCACCCAGGGCATGGATTTATTCGTCCAAGTGCCAGATTTGATGTCTCCCTTTGCTGAACTTCATGAGTCTCTTGTCAGTCCATTTCTCCAGCCTGCTGAGGTCCCTCTCAATGGCAGCAGACCCATCTGCTCCATCAGCCACTCCTCCCAGTGCTGTGTTAAGCGCAGACTTGCTGAGGGGACACTCTGCCCCATTGTCCACATCATTAAGGATGATGTCAAACAGTATCGGCCCCAGTGCGAGGCCCGCGGTTTGATCCTTAATGACTGACCTGCAGGTGGACTTTGTGCCGCTGGTCACAACCACGTGAGCCTAGCACTTGTGCAGTTTTCGGTCCATCTCGCTGTCCAATTTCCTAGCCTGGCTTGTTTCCTAGTTTGCCTATGAGGATGTAATGGGAGATGGTGTTAAAAGCCTCCTTGTGAGGTGAAAGCACCATTAGATACATGTAGCCCATCTATGGTAAAATGGAATAGAAGATAAGGAGGTTTTGGAAATAATGAATTTGCTGTGAAAATGTAGTTTGAGGTCCTTAAACAATTTGCTTCTATCTGATCAAACACATGGACCTATAAAATATTCTCCTCATATGAAAAGGTAAATATGTTTCTGAAATAATTGTCATGTGGTAGATAGTAACATGGATATTACTGCCACTTTTAGTCCTTCAGGCTCTCCTATGAAACTTGGCAGCTTAAATGTGATGGGATTTTCACAGACAGAAATAGTAAGAAGAACTCTTTGACTTCAGTATCCATGGAAACTGCAGTAACTCTTGAAACTATTTTTGAGACGGGGAGTACTGATTAAACTGATGCCTAAACTTAACCAAGTATTCTGTGTGTGACTTGCATAAATTCCAGAGAGCACCTGGTTCATGCAAAGGGTAGTATTTACAGTGACCACTGCATTGCCCTGATCTGGAGTAGAATTTAGGATTTTGGGATCCTTATGACCAGGAAAAGGGCCATGTTGTTGGATAATCTGACCTATATTATATGATCTCACTGTGCAGTACACTCCAGATGGATTCTGTTTACAAGCTCCTACCCAAACAAAATTGTCATGTCGGTGATGTTCAGAATGTTGTGTTATTACCACTCTTCAGCTGGGCATCATGATAGTTTTCAGATTACTTGCACATTGGAATTGTGTCTTACCTGACTCATTAAACCAATTATCAGGATGAACTGGTGGACATTTCCTAGCATTTGAAGGCTGCATGCTTACTGGCTTTTCTTCCTTAGTGATCAAAAGTTGCAACAGTGCTTTCATCTTAGCAAATGGCTTTCAGGTATTGAAAATGGAAGTTATGCCCAACAGGAGTTGTTAATAATTGTCACAAAACTTCTGATGCTATGCCGTGACTTTGTTAATGTGTAATGCCAGCACAGCAAACTTAGGTTTTGCTGTGAATTCTTTTATAATGCTGACTAAATAGAACTAGGAAGGCATGCTAGCTAAAGGAATTTCAGATGTTAACATCAGCTTTTGTCATATTCCATCTAATGTGTTTGATTCATTGAGTCCCTCATTCACAATCCATGTTAATACATTAATCCTTTTTGTTTCTGACATAAGCTGGACAGTGAGTGTTTCAGATTTTTTTGGGGTTTTTTTTGAGTCCCAGGAAGAAAGTGCACTCTTCCTTAAAGACAAAGGAACAATCCAAACATTTTTACCTGAATCCTTCAGTATTTTAAATAAATATTTTTTAATTCTTCCGAACTCTGTTCTGTCTTCCTTGGGTTAATTAAAAGCTGAAAAAATGTTTGGAACAAAGAATATGCTGCTGCGGCATTCTCTGTAATGGTTGTACTATTCTAGAGTCTATTGTGTTTGTCAGCAGTCTCATTAAATACATTTTTTAAAAAGTATAGAAGAAGGTATCTACTTGATATACATGGAATTCTGAATGTGAATTGATAAAATTGGCATGGGGTCTTATTGCCACAAGCTGGAAGAGTATTTTATTCACTTGTGTGTCTCCTAACATGCTGTCATTGCAGTGGTGGCTGGAGATTTCTGGTAGACATCATTAGGGCTCTGTGATGGATACGTCCTCGCTCATTTCTTTGCCATGCTGCGAAGATGCTGACTTTTCCTATGAGGTTTCCTTCTGGCAGCCATGGCTCTTAGTATTGAAAAGAATTTTCTTAGTAGTGAAAAGCGATCCAGCAAAGTACTGTTGCCTGCAGTTGCTTCTAAAATGAGAAGTTGCTTCAAAGCTATTTGCAAAATAAATGTCATCCTCTTGCTCCATAGACCAGCTATTTTAGGAGCTGAAACACTTTCTATGTAAATGTTAAGGAAAGTTACATGCACAGAGTTTATAAATACGCAGATTTGGAGGTGAGTCTGGTTATTTTTGCTTTCTGTAGATAGAAGACCTTATCTGAACAGATTTGGAACTTAAATTATGATTTAATTTTTGGTAGAGATGGTATATCCAACATGAGGTTGGTTTTCTAGTAATGACTAGACCCCAGCAGAAAATTTGTGCTCCAGTGTGATATCTATTGCCCAAATACATTGTAAAACTGACCACACAGCTTTTAAAAAGTTTTATTGGTGCTGTATATTGCCATTGCTATGAGGTTGCTCTCATCGACAGAACTGATGGGTTAGGTAAAGAGGTAAATGTCACTCTAAGTAAGCAGGTCAGATATGCTTTTTAATTTTTAAGTGGTCTATTGCTTTTCCTTTTTGGGTAATTTTGAATTGAAAGGAAAGAGTTCTGAAATTGGTGCGCTTTTTTCCCCCCCCCCTTCATTTCTGGCCAAGAACTAATTTGATGTCTGTATCGTTGCATTGTCTTCCTCCTGTTGTTCTTCTGTTGTTTATCTGACTTACAGAAATATGCTTAAAAGCATGTAGCTGGGTTGACTGTACAGCCTCTTAGTTCTCAGTGTATCTGTAGAGCCTCGAGTGGCTTCTTACTCTACCTAGAATGCAGGTATGCAGGATCACTTTGGTGTACAAAAGAGTGCAGTATTTGAGCTTTATTCTTTTTTGGAACCTCTGCATTGCGAGACAATATTTTTCTACAGTCCTGTATGGCCATATTTAAAAATACTGCTTACAAAGAAGTTCATTAGATTTAATACACACATAAGCTTAATGGATCTATTAAGAGAATCAGCAGTAATTATGCTGGCCATGAGTAGCCTAGGAGGCATCAATTTCAGGCAGAAATTTTTGGGATCCAGTGGTTAGAAACAGAATTTCTTCAAAGAATAACAGTCTAGAAAGCATGTGCTAGCAGGACTCTAGAAAGACTTGAAGAGACCCTGAAAATATGAAAAACATACTGAAAAGAAGGCTGGTTAAGTTTTGTGTCTGTAAATAAACTTCTGGTAGTCCTTCCGACTGTTAGTGAACCTGGCTGTTGGAACTTGAAACACACGAAAGGTGACTTGCATCAGAGTTGCAGGATAGTGAGTAGTCACGTGGCATGTTATTTTTGAGAATTATGGGCACTGGGTAGCAATCAAAGGGATTTTAGTAAATTCTGATTAAAGGGATTAGATTTGTCTGTACTGACATCTAAGATTTCTTTGACTAGTCTACCACACAGCTCTTGGCTTCAGGGTCCTTCCTCTACTTGGTGTTCCTATAAAATTAATTTACACTTTCCTGTATGCTTCTCCTCTGTCTCTGACTCACTGTCCTTCATCCTCTCTTGCTTGGTATCCCCCCGCATCCTTCTCTTTCTCTTGCTATCCCTTCACCACTCCCACCCCCACCCCAAGCTTCCCTCTTCTCTTGGACACACTTTAAATCTCTTCGATGTGCTTTGCCTCTCTCCCTCTCACACTTGCCTTCTCTTGTGTATTTTCTGTCTTGTCACAAAAATTTGCAACTGACCCTTGTGGACTGAGGATAGAGGCAAGAATGCAAAGTAGGGAATTACAAGAGTAGATATTTATTCATGGGCATGAAGTGTCCCAGGCCAAACAGGGGCATGCTGGATGTGATTTTACATGGGGTTCTTAAATCTTTGCTCATGCTTTTCTCTCTTGCTATCCCTGTCGCTCTCTCTGTCTCTCTCTGTTTCATTATATAGCTGTCTTCCCCCATCACCAGGCTATTCCTCTCTCTTTCTTTCTCACCCTCTCACAGACTCTTCCCCACACTGTGCACTTTCCCTGTCTCTCATGTCTGGGCTTTCATCTTCTCTTATGCCTGGATGTTCCTGTTGTGCAGGCTTTTCCCACCTCTCATCTCTGTGTTTCCCCTTTGGCACATCCTTACCTCTCTCATGGGCTCTCCTCCCCCATGTGCTTCTGTCCCTGTAGTGCTTCTGTGCTTTTGAAACCATGCTTCCTCTATCTCGTTCTTCCTCATGCGCTGTTCTCCCTTCATGCTTTTCCCCTCTCTCATGCACACTTTCTCCCATTCCCTGTCCCTCCCTCTCACATGTGCATTCTCCCTGCCTTGTGTGTGCTTTCTCACCTCTTCACACGCACTTCCACCTTCTCTTACACATTTCTTCCCCTCTCGTAGATGCCTCTGCTTTCTCATGCACTTCTCACCTTCTCATGTGTGCTTCCAGCTACTCTCACATGCGAGTCTCCCTGTCTCTTGCCTGCTTCCCTCTCCTTTGTGCTTTTCCCCTGACTGGCACGCTTCCATCTCTTTTGTGTGCTCCTCCCCTCCGTTGTGTGTTTCCCTCTTGCACGCTTCCCCCTTGCTCTTGCAGGTTCCCACCCAGCATGCTTCCCATTATCGTACATGCACTCCACCTTGCGCATGCTCTCCCTCTCTGACTTGAATGTGCTTTGCCTTTCCCTTGCTTTTTCTCTTGTGTGCTTTTGCTCTTGTGTTTGTCTTGTACATCCTTCTGTCTATTGCTTTTCCTTTTTCTGTCTTCCTTTTCCTTCTGTAGATTTTTTTCTTGCATGCTTTCCCATGTTTCACACTTTTTCCCTCTTCTGCGCACACACTCACATTCTTACAAATTCGAACTGCTTGCACTTTCCCTCTGTCTCATGATCAGTCTTAACTGAATCCTCCTTCTCTCTCCCACCTTCCCTCTCACATGCCTTTTTCCTTCTCTTGCACTTCCCTCCCTCATTCTCTCTTTGCCTCTTTCGCTTCTGCTTTCTGTCTTTTGTATGCTTTCTTGTCTCTGACAGACATTTCCTTTCTTGCATGCACTTTCTCTCCCTTCAGCTTGCAGTCTCTCACTTCTGCGTTATCCTCACTCACTCTCTGTCCTTGTGTCTGTATAACTTTTCCTCTCAATCTGCAGAGCTTCCCCCAGATGGATCCTGCTTTCTGCTTGTATCAGACTTGCTTTTCCTCCCTCTTAGATTTGCATTTCCTTTCTCTTAAGCATTTTCTGTCTCTTGGGTGCCACAGGTACTGGCCTGCCTTCCCTCCCTCCGTTTCTCCCTCCATCTGTTTCTCTTCCATTTTTCTGTTGTCCCTTTCCCCCTCTCTCCTCCTCTCACATTCCATCTCTTTCTCTCTTCTTGAGTGCACCCTCAATCAGTTTGCAGACAACACCGCGTTGGATGGGCGTGTTGATCTGCCTGAGGGTAGGAAGGCTCTACAGAGGGATCTGGACAGGCTGGATTGATGGGCCAAGGCCAACTGTGTGAGGTTCAGCAAGGCCAAGTGCTGGGTCCTGCATTTAGGTCACAACAACCCCCTGCAACACTACAGCTCTGGGGACGACTGCCTGAAAGCTGCCCGGTGGAAAAGGACCTTGGAGGTGTTGGTCAACAGCCAGCTGAATATGAGCCAGCAGTGTGCCCAGGTGGCCAAGAAGGCCAGTGGCATCCTGGCTTGTATCAGGAACAGTGTGGCCAGCAGGACCGGGGCAGGGATTGTCCCCCTGTACTGGGCACTGGTGAGGCTGCACCTTGAATATTGTGTTCAGTTTTGGGCCCCTCACTGCAAGACAGACACTGAGGTGCTGGAATGTGTCCAGAGAAGGGTCTGGAGCACAACTCCTCTGAGGAGTGGCTGAGGGAGCTGGGGGTGTTTAGCCTGGAGAAAAGGAGGCTCTGGGAAGACGTTCTTGCTCTCTACAACAACCTGAAAGGAGGGTGTAGAGAGATGGAGGTTGGTCTCTTCTACCAAGTAATGAGTGATAGTATGAGAAGAGATGGCCTCAAGTTGCACCAGGGAAAGTGTAGATTGGATATTAGAAAAAATTTCTTCACTGAAAGGGTTGTCAAGCACTGGAATGTGCTGCCCAGGGAGTTGAATCACTGTCCCTGTAGGTATTGAAAAGGTGTGTAGACATGGTGCTTAGGGACATGGTTTAGTCATGAACTTGGCACTGTTGGGCTAATGGTTGGAACTGATGATCTTGAGGGTCTTTTTCAGCCTAAATGATTCTATGTGTGCTCTGCTTCTTTCATGTATGTTCCCACTCTTATGCTCTCCCTGCCCCAATGCTCTCATGCATCCTTTGCCTGTCCTGCATTTCACCTCTTATGTGCTGTGCCTCTTGTGCTTCTTTTCTTCTACTTCTCTATCTCATTCTGTCACTTTGCGCCTTGCGTGCACTTTTGCCTTTTGTGTGCACATCCTTCCACTCCCATCATTCCCCTTCTTACACGCACTTCCCCCTCTTGCACACTTCACCCCTTACATGCATTTCTCTCCTTTGTGCATGTTGTCTTTCTTACATGTGTGTTACCTCTCCCTCTCTCTCACCCTTTGCCTCTTGTGCATGCTTTACCTGTCATGTGCTTTGCCTCTCATTTGTGCATTTTGCCTTTCTGGCCCACGTGCACTTTCCTTATCTCTTTCTTGCATACATGTATGCTTTCTCTCTTGCTTTCTCTATCTCAGCCTTTGTGCTCGTGCTTTATCTCTTGGGCATGCAAGCTTTGCCTCTTGTGCATGCTTTGCCACTCCTGTCTCCCTCTTAGGTGTGTGTGTGGGAGAAAGAAAGCACATTTGAGACAAAAGATTTGCTGGTGTGTCAATTTAGGCACTTTGCTCTCCCTTTCTCTTTTGATTTCCTGTCTTAACGATCTCTCCTCCCCTCTCATGTATTTCCGTCTCAGTTTTTCTGTCTTATTTGCGCTTTGTCTCACTCAAGCTCTCAGTCTCTCACAGTCCCCCGCTGTTTTGCTTGCTATCCTTCCCTTTCAGTCACAACCCCCAGCCATTCTTCTTTTGAATTTTCCATCTTATCCTCCATCTCTTTCTTCCCGCCTCTCCCCTCCCCTATCTATCTCTGTCACTAGCGCTCTCTGTCCTCTTTCTCCTTTGCTTCCTTGGTCTCTTTTGCTCTGTCTGATATCTTTTCCTCTCCCTCAAATGTGCTTTTCCTCTGTGTTGTGTCCCTGCCCCCAGCATTCCTTCTCTTCCAGACATCTTTTGCCTCTCTCCCTTTGCTTCTCACACGATTTTTTTTCTTTTATGGTTGCCTTTGTCATTCTCCTTTGCTTTGCCTCTCTTGCTTTCTCCATCCTTCACGTGCTTTTCCATCTCGGACATGTTCTTTCATGCACTTTCCTGCTTGCTTATGCTTTCAGTCCCTCCTTGTGCTTTCCCCCACACTGCGGTTTCTCTTACTCCCTCTCCCTCTTTCTTGCTCTTGGTGTCCCTCTCTCTCTTTCCGCCCCCGCCCCCCCCTTGCTATCCATCTGTCTCTTGGGCTTTCCTTTTGTCTCAAATGTGACTTTCTCCCTCCCCAAACTACCCCCCCCAGTCTCATGTTTCTTCTCTCTCTGTTGATTCTGCCTCTTTGTTTCTGCCTGTCTTGAGCTTTCTCTGTATTCCTCTCTCTGTCCTTCCATTTGTCTCTCTCCCTCAGACATGCTCTCTCCCCATCTTTGTTCATGCTACCCCCCCACCTTTCCCTCTCTCAGTCATGTTCTCACTCTCTCATAGAAGCTCTCTCTCTAAATGTGCTTTTCCTCTCATTCTGATCAGCTTTCTCTTTCACGGGCCCTTTCCTGCTCTCACAATCTTAAACACACATTTCCTCATCTCATGTCCTTGTGAACATTCTGGCTCTTGTGTGTTTTTTTCTATTTTCTATTTCTTTTCTGTTCCCCACTTTCAATCTCCCCCGTCTCCCTATTGCTTTCTTTTGCTCATACTTTCCCTATCTATTTATCTCTTCCCTCCCTTCCCCCCGCGCCGCTGATTTTTTTCTCTTTTTCAGGTATACTTGCCTTCTCTCCAGTGTGTTTTCTCCTTCTGTAACGTGTTCATACTTTTGCACTTTTCCACTTGTGCTTTCTTTCATGTGTGCTTTTCTTCCTCTCTCTTGTGCTATTCCTTACTATCGGTTGCTGTCCCTCTCTCTGTCTATCTTTCCCTGCCCTTCCCACCCACTTTGTTTTGCCAGCTTTTCCTTCGTCATCTGCCTTCCCACCCTATTCTTCCTCTCTTTTGGACCGTCTTTGCCTGTGTCTCACGTGCTAGTCCACCTCTGACAGTCTTCCTCTCCTGCGTGCACTTGCCTGCTCATGATTGGGGTTTCTTGCTTGTGCTCTCACTGCATTGTTCACCATGTCACTCTATTGCTCACTTCCTCCCTCTCTTGCTTTCCCTTTCCTGAGCTTTCCACTTGTCTCAGACATGTTTTTCCTCTCTTTTTGGATGTGCTTGCCTTTCTCTTGGACACGCGTTTCCACTCTCTGGTAAGCTTTCCCTGTTGCATGTGCTTCTCTTCTCTCTCTTGCTTACCTTGTCTCCCCTGTGCACTCAAACTCAACTAGCACACCGTCTAGCATGTTTCTCCTCTCTTGTGGTCTCTTGCTTTCTCTCCTTGTGGTCTTGTATGCTTTCTCCTCTCTCTTCCACATGTACTTTCTAGCTTGATAATTTTTCCTTGTGCTTTTCCTCCCTCTTTCTTGTACTGTGTCTCTCCCTGACACACTTTTCCTTTGTACTGCTTCAGCCCACACATGGTTTGCCTTTCTGTCATGTGACTTGCCTAAGAGTGGTTTTTATGTCTCTCCCCCCAGTGCATTTTCCCTCTCTCATCCCTCTGCCCCTTGCTTGTCTTCTGTCTTGGACACATTTTCCCTCCTAATTTTTCCTGTCTTTTGCATGTCTCTTGTTCTGCCTTATTTTCCCTCTCCTTCTTTCCCTTTGCCACTCTGTCTTTTGTGTTCCCCATCCCTTGCATGCTTTTCCATCTCTGAAACATTTCTGTTCTTGCATGCACTTTACTTCATTAATGCTTTCAGTCTGTCTCATGCTTTCCCCTCTCTGTGGCTCATTATCCCTCTCTACATAGTACACACCCCTCTATTCCTGGCTCTGATGCATTTTTGCTCTCACACACACTTTGACTCTATCTCATGCTTTCCTTTTCTCTCGTGTGTTTCTTTTGTGTTTCTCTCTGTCACTCTTTTGCTTTCCCATTCTTTCCTAATCTTGCATGCTTTCTCACTGTTGCACAATTTTCATTTCTCCTGCTTTTGGTTTTCCTTTTACTCATGCTTCTTGTCGCATGTGATTTTCTTCCATTCTTGCTCTAGCCCTCGTTATCCATCTCTTTCTCGTGCTTCCCACTTCACTGTTAATCCCTCTCTACCCCACACCTCTTTCTCTCTGTCCCTTCTGATTTACTGCTCTTCTGTTTTCCATCTCTATCCGTTTTGTTTTCACCTTTCCTGCTCATTACTCTGATCACTTGCCCTTCTTCTCACTGATACACTTTTCCTCTGTATAATTTTTCCTCTCCTGCATACTTTCTCTGTCACCTGCTTTCTTCTCTCCTGCCTTCCTTCTCTTGGGTGTCCTTTCCCTGTTGCGTGCACTTTGCATCTCTTTGTAGTTTCAGTCTTGCCTGTTTCTTCTTTCTCTTGCATGTGCACACTCTTCGTCTTTCCCCGTCTAGCGGGTTTTTTTCTCTGTCTCACAATCCCTTTCTCTCCTGCTTGTACTTTCACCCACTCATGCTTTGTGTGGTGCTTTTCCTCCCCTTTTGTGTTATCTCTGTCTCTCACTATCCTTTCCTAATTCCCTTCTTTATTCCACTTTCCTTCACAATTTGTTTTTCCTCTTTCCTTCTCTCCCTTTCCCCACCCTCCAGTCTCCATGTCTCCCGCCCCCCTCCTGTGTGTCTCTTCACCCTGCTTGCTTTTGCTTTTTCTCAAACACTTTCCTCTTTCAGTTTCCCTCTCTCATGGGCTTTCCCTTTTTTCTTATGTTTTTTGCCTCTCACGGTCTCTCCCATGTCTTTAATCCCTCTTTTGCGTGCTTCGCCTCTCTTGTGTGCTTTTACTTTCTCTTGCACTATCCTCATCACTCTTACCTTCTGTCTCTCCCTCTCTCTCATTCTTTTTTCTCCCCTGGGACCTTTTCCATCTCTGACACATTTTTTTACTTTCCTGCATGCACTTTTCCTCTTCCCTGTGCTTCCAGTCTCTTGCTCATGCTTTCCCTTACTTCTTTTGCTTGTTATTGGTCTCTGTTGCTTGCTACCCCTACTTCTCTCTCAGTATCCTTCTCTC
>NW_010254561.1:63036-64895 GCF_000690775.1 Eurypyga helias
TCTCTCTTGCTTTCCTATTGACTTAGGCATGTTTTCCATCTCTCTGATGTGCTTGCTCTCCTCCTTCCCCCAGATATCTCTCAAACTTCCCCTATGTCTTGGTCACCCGTTCTGACATGTGTCATCTCTTGCATGTGCTTTGTCTCTTTCAGATACTTCCCTGCTTTTGAGGACTTGCTGTGCCTCTCTCACATGCTGTTACCCTTTCTGCTGTCCTTCTCTCTGATGCAATTTCCCTCTTGCTCATCCTTTCAGTCTTTTAGATCTGCTTTTCTTTTCTCTCTCATGCTACACCTCTGTATCTCTTGCCACCTTCTTTTGGCTTCCCTCGCTTTCTAGCACTCTCTATCTCTCTTCCTTTCCCTCCTTCTTCCCGTTCTCTCCCTTCCCTTATGTTCCCTCTCTGTCTCGCACACTTCAGGTCTCTATCATTCCATTTACATGTCTCTACTGCTTTGTCTCTGTCATGTGTTATTCCTGTTTTTCAGACTGCTTTATCTACCTTTCTAGTGCTTTCTCTCTTATGTTCTCTTTGCTTCTCTCATTTGCCATCTCTCTTGCTGTCTTGCATGTTTATTCTTTCTCAGTGCTTCCCTCTCTCATGTCCTTTGCTTTCAGTTTCTTCATACTACATTCCCCCTCTCTCATGTGCTTCCCGCCTCTCTCAATTCTCTGCTTTTGATTGTGATTTTCCTCTTGCTTGCATGTTTACTTGTGCTTTTCCTCCCCCCACCTCCTGCTATCCCTGTCTTGCTTTGCCCTTCTGTGCTATGCCTTTTTCCCTGTTCTCCACCTCTCCTACTTCTTTCTCTCACACTTTCCTGTCTGTCTCAGACGTATATTTACTCCATATTCCTTTCCTTCTCTCCTCATGCACTTCACTATTCCCATGGTTTGCCTCTTCCACCTGCTTTGTCTCTCTTGTCACACAGCTTGGCTCTGTCTCTCTGTCACCTACTTTGCCTCAGTCCCTCTCACAAATGGTTCACCCCTCTCTGTGCTTTCTCCCCACCATTCATATTCCCTCCTGCTCTTGCATCCTTTCCCCCTCTTATGTCTTTCCTTCTCAGGTGCTTTCCCTCCCTCTTCACACACTTTCTCTCTCGCAGGCTTCCCACACCCTTTCCCTGTTTCTGTGGTGCACTGTGCCTCTACCTGGCACACCCTGTGTCTCTCACAACAGCCCCCCTCTCCCATGCGCTTTCCCTCTCACATGAATTTTGACTCTTGTGTGTGGTTTTCCTTACTGTTTTCATTCTCTTGCACACACCACCCTCCACTCATGTGTCTTATTCCCTATGCTTTCTGTGTCTTTCTCCCTCTCTTGGATGCTTTCTCTCACACAATTTCCCTTCTTGCTTGCCCTTCCCATGTCATTCATGCTTTGACTTTTACTAGTGTCATTCCTCCCCTCTCTCCTGCTATCTCTGCTGCTGTCTGTCTCTCCTGCTTCCTCTTTTTCTCTTCCTTTCCCTCTATCATCTTGTTCCCTCTTTCTTGTCCTCAATTCCCCCTTCACTCTCTTTTTCAACTCCCACCCTCCTCATCTCCGTAATTTTCCCTGTCTCCCCTGCACACATCCTCACTTAGTGTCACGCAGTCTGCCACTCACCGACCATGCCTCTCTGCTGTGTGCTTCTCCTGCATGTCACCTGGTTTGTCTCTCTCATGTTTTCCCCCTCGCTCTTTTTCACCACTTTCCCCTTTTCCACTTCATGCATCTCCCCTCTCTCACACATCTTCCCTCTTGCTGTTACGCAGTTTGTGTCTGTCATGTGCTTTTCAACTCCAACAGTTTGCTTTATCATACGTATTGCTTCCCTTGCATGCTTTTTCTTTCCCTTGAGCTTTACTCTTTC
>NW_010254561.1:64980-66492 GCF_000690775.1 Eurypyga helias
TCCCTTTCACTCATCCTTTCAGTCTCTTGCTAATGCTTTCATGGTCTTCCTTCACTTCTTGCATGCTTTCCCATTCCTCACATTCTTTTGCTCTCTTGCTTGCACTTTCCCTTCTGTGCATGCTTTTAGTCATGCCCACAAGCCCTTTCTGCTGCTCCTCCTTCTCTCACATTCCCTCCCTCTACCCTCACAGTATTCTTTCTCCTCAGCAATTCCTATCCTGCTGTTCCTGCCTCATAACCACTTTCCCTCTGTCTCTGTCTTCACCCCTCAGTCCTTTCTCTGACTTTTTCTGCCTTCTCCTCCCTGCCTCCCCCCAGCCCTTCCTCTGTCTCACTCTCATGCTTTCACCTCTCCCCTCACTTCCCCCTTGTCTCAGAATGTGCTTTCCCCCACCATGGAATGCACTTTCTCTACTCTCTCACATGTGTTCCTGATCTCTTTCATGTACTTCCCTCATTTTCCTCATGCTCTTTCTCTCTTGCAGTTTTCTACCCCTCTTTCATGCTTTTCCATCTCTCACTTGAACTTCTGGCACATTCTTTCAGCCTCTCGCTTGTCCTTCCTCTGTCTCTCTTGCTCATTAGCACTCATGATCTGTCTTACCTGCTAGTCCTTTCTCTCTGTTCCCTCTGTTCATCCCTCTCTGTTTTTCGGTCCCTCATTTTGCCTTCCTGTCCCTTTCTTTCCCTCACAAACATCCACCATTTCCTCTCTCCCCAACACACCCTCTCTCTTGCTTCCCTTCTGTCCGTCCTCTCCATTTGCCTCCCTCGCAGACAGTCTTTCCCTCTCTTTCTCACACATTGGCACTTGCTGTCAGACACAGTTTCTGTCACTCTCACATGCTGTCCCTCTCCCCACCTCGGTCTGTCTGTCCCTCTCAGGGTCCCTCCCACTCTCTCGCAGTCCTTCCACCCCTCACTCTTATCTCTCCCCACCCCATGTCTCCCTGTCCCTCTGTCTCACTTGCTGTCCCCATCTGCCTCACTCACTGCCCTTCTGTCTCCCGCTGTTCATCCATCTCTTGCTGTCCCTGCCTCTCTCTGCCTCATGGCCCCATCTTTTCCACTGTAGCCTCCTCCCTGTGTCTTTGGCTTTCTCTCTGCCCTTCATTCCTCTCTCATGCTTTCAATCTCTTACTTCTGCAGCCTGTCAGAGGTTGCAGTCTCTTGCTCTCAGACACTCTCCCTCTCATTTGTGCATCCTATCCCATGTACTTTATTCTGCCTTCTCTCCAGTGTTTCTCTTGTGCTTCCCCTGTCCGCAGGTGTGCTTTCCTATTCCTGTACATGTGTTTTCCTTCTTTCGCATGCGTGCACTTCCCATGTCTTGCATGTCTTCTCCTGCTGTGTGCGCTGTACCTCCATTGCACCTGCATTCCCACTCACTCACTTGCATGGTTTACTTCTCCCTACATTCCTCACATATTAATTCCTTCTCTCTTGTGCAAGTTCTGAGGGAGTTCCCAAGTGCAAGTTCTTGTGCAATCCAGAGGGAGAAGTCAGTAGC
>NW_010254562.1:0-1704 GCF_000690775.1 Eurypyga helias
TCCAACCCAAACCATTCTACGATACCTCCATTATAGATGGGGAAAGCTAAAGTTCACAGTCCATGACCTGCCTTTGCTCTTGGGGCAGTAGAAGCATAAACTCTGGTTTCCCATGTCCTGCGCTACTGTATTTAAAGTTTGGATCAGTCTTCTCTATGTTGTTAAATTGTCAGTTTAATGTGGGAGTAGACACCTGGGACCTGTTCACATAACACTCTTCTTGCTCCCTACCGAGCGTATAGAAGTTGAAGAACATCACTAACCTTTAATTTTCTGCTGAAATTACTTCAGTTTCCAACCTATTGTTATCTTGTGAGCGATTCTTTCAGCCTCCTGGTAACATGAGCTTGTCCAGCAGCATAAAACATACGTAACCTTAGCTTCAAAGCTTGTTTTATCTTTGGCAAATGAAAGCTTCACTGCAGTGTTCACTGTAAAATATTTATTGTGAAATGGATAACTGGAGCCTTAACGAGAACTTGAGTATATTGCTCCAGGTGCTTCACATGGCTGGGAAGTTGGACTTGATCAATGTTTTTTTTCAGGCCCTGAAAGAAATATGTTTCCTTGGCTAGAGGAGGAGGAAGAGGAGTGATGATGCACCTGAAGCACTAGCAGTATGTGTGTAAATACATATATACATGTCTATATACAGGAGAGATGAGACGAGAGGAGAGTCCGAGCCAATCGCTCCCCTTTACATGAACAGCAAAACGTGGGAGGAGAGTGAAGATCTCATAGCAATCTCTCTTCAGTCAGGACAGTGTGAAGACACCGGCTGAACCTTGGACTGTCTAGAAGTTCACTGGTGCTACCCTGCTCGCCCTGTGCTAGTGAAATGGGAGGTTATTTGGGAATGGGCTGGGTGACTCTCCTATTCTCTGCTTGGTTGGAGAAGTCAACTTCACAGATGCTTTTTCTCATCTTATTCCTGGCCCATGAGCATTAGCATCTTACGTTACTTCATGCTCAGGCCCATTCTGAAGGTCTTGCTTTCAGTTCTCCCTCACAGTAGAGCCATTTCTCAAGATAGCTGGGCCCAAAGCAGTAGTTTTGTCTTTATGTTTTGTTCTGAAGCATGAGCCTTGGCTTTAGCTTTGCACTGAGCTTCCTGTAAGGGTCTTCTGGAGTGCAATTCAATCTAGCTGGTTGCTTTCAGCTGTGTCCCTCTTCCCCACAGTACATGGTGTGGATAAGCAACCATGCCTGCTACCTGCCCTGCTGCCACAGCGCTAGCAGTGCTAACTAGATGATCAAACCGCCGGAAAACCAACACCCCACCCCCAGCAGCTGGAGCTGCTACAGCAACAACATGATTTAATTTTTAAATATGCAAAAAATCAGTCAAGATTGATCATATTTCTGCAAGTCTCTGGCAACTCTGTTTTCTCCTAACACATGGATATCATTTAGCTCCTGGAGATGCTTCCACACATTCCCTCCCCGCTTCCTTTCAGTTCTGGAAAGGCAGACTATACATGAGCTCAACTTGGCCTTGCCATGTAAATGTCTTTGTGGTGGTCAAAGTCCTCAATGGCCAAGTTCTCGACTAAGCAAACTCCCCTGTGGCTGATCTATAGCATTATTCAGTGATGCCTCACTTTAAAATAGACCATAGACTTGCAGTCTGGGTTTGGAGGCTCCTTTGCAGAGCAGCACCACCTGCAGTGGGGGTGGCTGGTGGACCCTTCTGTAACCTCTTGC
>NW_010254562.1:1718-21783 GCF_000690775.1 Eurypyga helias
AAGGAAGGAGAAGGAGCCAGAGAAATTAGGATGAAGTATTTTTGACAATTTGGAGTAAATAAAGAACTTCCTACCTTATTAGAAATGCAGCTAGAAATGTCTACATTTAAGAGGCTGCTCTGCAGGGTAATAAGCTGTCATGGGTGCTGGCTCATCATCCTTTGGAGAATTTAAGTATCTGCTAAGCAGAAGTGATGCTCGGCTCAAGGGAGCGGCAGGTCTGCTGGAAGCTCATGGTGGAACTTTGTCTCTGAGGGAGCCAAGACTCAAGAAATCACTAACCTGCAATGTCATATCAATGAGGTGCTTCATGGAATGGCACGCTGCAGGGCTCCTGTTGCTGCTAGGATAAGAGGTGCTTTTTCAGCAAGCAGCCTGTGCACTGAGACAGCAATAAACCACGTGATGGTTTTCACCACTGGTTTAAGGGTTCATAGTTGTGCAGGGAACATCGTATTTGGTGGGAAATCCAGATGCCATCCCAATAACCAAGAACACAATACCCTCTTGCAGCCTGTTGATTTACGGTTTTGATTTCTTTGTTACCTCTTTGATGCTAATGGGTCACTGCAGATTGACATGCACCCACCTCTCCTCTCTCTCTCTTCTTTCCCCAGGGACAATGGTTGGAGTAGGTGCTCCAAGTCACTTTGCAAGGCATATGACCCAAGGTTGTTTCTCTAGGTAGGCACTGTGCCGTATGATCTGTGCCTCTCACTGGGTGACACATCAGCCCCTGGGGGTATTGCACACATCCCTGCATGGGTTTATTTTAAGGCCAGCAGCTCTCTGCACTGCTAGATATGAGTGCTGGCCCATTTCTCCCTCCCTTCCCACTGGGAGAGTACCAATCCTGCCTTTAACTATGTCCTCAACCCTTCCCCCCAACCTCGTCTTCAGGAATTTGATGAACAGTATTCATCTAGCATGAAAGAGAGACAGCTGATTTCCAAGGGCAAAAAGCCTTGGTTTCTTTGGCACCAAAAAGTGAGGGAATATTCCTAAGTTGCCTAGCTCTAGAGGCTTCAGAAGGGAACCACTGTCACACATGCCACTGTAATGCATTCCTATGGTCGGTTTTAAAGACTGTTCATTGTCCCAAAGCTGGTCCCTGTGTCGAAAGGGTGAGAGGCCAAATAGTCTTTATAGCTCCCGTCGATCAGTTTGTCCGCATTGTTTTTGGCAAACCAGCAGCTGACTTCCTGCTGGCCATTGTAGATCCTCCTCTGCTTCCACACAACAGGAACAAGCCGTCCCTTCACTTTCAGGGTATTTGTAGGGTTTGGCTTTAATGCTTCGGTTTGGTTCTGACCAACCTGCGGATGACTTGTGTTTAGAGATTCCTGAAGAAGTTTAACTTCATGGTTCAAGAACTGACCTGCAAAGCAAGATAAAATAGAATCCATGACTGGCTGTTTTGTGCCTGTTTATAAGCTTTGGGTTTTTCTACATAGGCCATGTTTTGAGGATTCTTAGCATATGGGGTTGTAAAGGGCTTCTCTACAATGGCAGGGTGAATCTAGGTCCTGCAATTCTTTTCTAAATCTCACATAGAGATAGAGATTAGAATAAAACCCTATTTATTTTTTCCACTCATCAAGACACAATGGCTGAGCTAAAGAGCTTGTTGAGCTGCTCTCTGTAAGTTCCCTTCTGTGGGCTGTGGCTACTAGAGGATAATAACCCTTACAAAGCCCATCAGCAAGCAGAAGACCTAGACCTGAAGCTCCAAGTTCTTTTTCCTTGACTTCTTGGGAGCAAAACATTTTAGGGCAAACTCAAGTGTGGATTTAGATTTAGGTTTAGTTCTCTTTTTTACTCTGCTTCAAATGGTGATAAACTAATTTTTTCCCCAAGTCAAGGTTGTTTTGCCTGTGGCAGTGACTGCTGAATGATCCCTCCTTGTCCTTGTCTCAACACGCAAGCCTTTCATTGTATTTTCTCTCCCCTGTCCAGCTGAGAACAGTGACAGAGCAGCTTTGGTGGGCACCTGGCCTCCAGCCAGGGTCAACCCACCACACAGACCCTCTGGACATATGCAAGTGCAATACTTGAAGGCTATGCCAATGACCTCTGGCAATGTGCTAGCTCTGTGAGTAGAGCTCTCTTTCAGAACCTGCGAGACCTCAGCTGATGGTCCTCTCTGCCTGGAGGGATTCAGACTCTACTTTGCTCTGTCCCTGAGAACACAGTAGCAGCTGGGCTATTCTGAATTAGGACTGCTGTTAGAGAATCTCTTACTGGTGCCTTATTCAGGGTTCTTGAGCAATATTTGGGTTCTGTATCTGTACTGGGAGCATCAAGCATGTGTATTCTAATGACAACTGTATCAAACAATCATAAAAACTGTTGAAATGTCAAAAACAGGCACAGCCACATAGCTAGGATGGTGGGAGATAGCTCATACAGTAAAAGATGGAAGAGGAGTAGGAGATACTAGCAATAGAGAAGCTGAGAGTGGATGTAGAGCCTCACCTGGAAACCTAATCCCCACCTGCCTTGTTCATTACCTCCTATCTCTGTTCTTTAAAACTGGAAGGATCATTTCTGTCTGGTTTACAGCTCTGAACCTGAGAACCTGTTACCTACCTAGTAATCCATGGGAGTCAGAAGACAGGCCTTTACTGTTGGAGATGTAGAACCCCAGGTGATTCCTCTGATACGGGGCTGGCTTCTTGTAATGGTGGATGAGGATGACAAAGCTGATTGTGCCTCGTATCGTCACAGTGATGTTGGAATTGGCAGAGATGGACACCTCGAGGCTGCTGCTTCGCACAACAGCACTCCGATCACAGGACAGAAGAAGTCTTTCCCCATCATCCAGGATGATTCTTTTGGGTGTGATCTCTAGGTACGATCGCTCTGGCTTATTGCTGAGGATAGTGATGGTGCTGAAGTAAGTCCGATGCTTCTTGTGGCCATTGGGTGGTGCAGGAGCTCCAATTAATTGCCCATTCACAGTTACACCTTGCAGGAAAATAATCAATATGTGAAAGCTGGAACCAAAAACAGGTCTATTGTCTCAAAGATACAAACCTTGCATTAGGACATGCAGATTCACCACCTCATGCTCAATTATTTTACCTACCAATGTTATAAAACAGTGTAGCCGGTCTGTTATAAAATTATTATCTTATACAGAGCACTTAAATTTACCCAAGATCAAAAATACTAGTCTTCCCTGGAGACAGGTGCCCCCAGCCTTATTAGTCTGAACATTGTGTACACAGTGCTACAGGATAGGCTCAGCTGCTCCTCAGCACAGCACCTTCCCAAGCTCCATCCAACCTTAGATCTACCTATGATTGAGACAATGATGTGTGGGGTTTTTAAGCCATGTAAGACACATATTTACATTCCTGACCCCTATAGCCTGACCAAACATAAGATGAGTCACCTAGACCACCTATTTGTTGATGCATAACTTAAACCTGGGAAAACACGCCAGATCTTGGAGAACTGCTGCTGGCAGGCCTGCTTTCCCTCATACCACCAACTGGCATGGGGACTGAACTTCTAGGAACAGGACCTGGGTGTGTCTGAATGATGATGTCTCAGAGAAACTCAGGGTAGCAGACAGCTGTGGTTTGATCATCCTCATCATTGATGTCTCTACCTGACTCCTAAGAGAATTAGCCTGAGAAGCCACAGACTGAGGGCTACTACCTTGGCTGACACACTAAGGACTAAGCAGGGCCTGTAGAGGGAAGAGCCTGACCTGCAACAGTCTGAGGTGCAGTGCTGAACCTCCTCAGGTGGCAGTGTAAGAAATTCAGGTTCTCTCTGTCACTGCAGAGGAGAACCCTGAACCCTACACTCCCACTGGGTTACTTCCAGCTTCACCAGTGCTGCTTTCCCCACTTCCATCTGTTTTGCTCCAAAAGAACCACTTTTGAGTAGTCTAAGGTATAGATCCCTGAGTCAAATAAAGCCTAGATGTCCACGTAAGATTCCCTATTATTGTAATGATTTTGTGACTTGCTGTCCATAAGACAGTGTCTCACTTCCCACAGGCCTCTGAACAACTGCTAGACAGTAACAATAAAGAAGGAGGCTTGTTGCTAACCCAAGGTAGACTCAAGCCATCAACACTGAAATGAAATATCTCCATATCCCATCATTCCTCTGGGATTTCTCACTTCTGTCTTCATGGGCTCAACTTGCTAGTGCTAGAGAGCCTGTTTTCCTCATTCTGCATTTAAGCCACAGAATCATTCAAGCAGTAGCACAAACAGTAGGCTGTGAAAGAAGTTTAAGGGAAACATTGCCAGGCGCTGGATCTTACTCTCTGAAGCAGGCATGAACATGGAAATATGGAGGGCAGACCACAGCCACACAGAACAGAATTGTTATACCTTTACTGTGGGGTAGTTTCTCTTCTTTTTAAAACAAGTCTGTGCTTTGTCTCTGGTTTTGACACCCCTTCCTCCCACCATTTCCCTGCTCAGGACATAATCTGCTTATTAGCTGCCCTGCTTGGAATTCCAGATGGGATCAGACCACAGTTTGGGCCCCTGAGGATCAGACTGGCTTGGGCAAAGCAGATCCCGAATTGTGTGGGTTTTCTCAAAGCTGTCATGACTTGGTAACCAGTTTGGTAGTCTCTTCACTGAAACAGCCTCAGTGCTCGGTTAGCGTGTTTGGATACCTTGCTCTGTCCTGAAGCAAACAGTACTGTAAGTAAGGAGTGAAGTTCCAATAACAGAGGAATTTTGATGGATCAAAATCTTTTATTTGCATGTTGTGACTTTGTAACTTGAGGTTTGGTGAGGTTGCACCATCAAAGAAATGCACTGTCTCTGCACCAGAAAGCTGAATTTCCTCTGTAATCTCTCAGCACGGAGGTGGCTGCATGGCTTATGCAAACACTCGGAATGCAAAACAACCTGCAGCTGTTCGGACAACTGGGGTTGTCGTAGCGCTGGTCAAACACAACCCCCAGACCGTGCCAGGTCGAATGGCCAGGACTGAGCTCTGCAGTCTAGCTGGACTGAGGGGTTGCAATGTGGTTCTCAATGCACTCAAGTGGATCTCTTGGCTATTTACATGTAATTGCTCTTCCCTTGATCCCAGTCAATGAAGACCTGAAATAGGTCATGTTTGGAATCACCTCAAGGCCAGTTTTCGCTATGGCTAGGCCTACCCTGTTGACAAACACTTCTGTAGATGACTGAGTATGTAACAGCGGCCAGGCCCGCTCCTTGCTGAGGCTTTCTGTGAATTTACCCATAAGCCATGATAAAGGTGGAGATCAGTAAATGCAAGGGAACATTTTAGCTCCCCTTCTAATCCAGATTATTAGAGCCAGAAAACTGGTGTGCACCAGTTTTCCATTGCCTGCCCAGAAAAGCAACTTTTTCTAATTTCCTGCCACTTTCTCGCCTATGAAGCCCCTTGGTGCTTAGTCTTATTGCTAGAGAGCTGGCCTTGCAATTGGTCTTTCCTCCACACACAACTGCTTCGCTTGGCTGCTCACCAGATTCCTTATGATCACAGACCAGTCGAAGAATGTCCCCTGGTTCTCCATCAATATTGAAGCAGACAGAGAACTTGCTGGAGGGAAAATCAATGACAAAGTGAGGGTCTCCATCCGCTAAGAAGACATGGAAAAAGAGACAAACGTGAGAGACTTTTACACAAAACTGCAGTGTCCAAAAATGTAACAAAACTGCTTTTCAAACTGTGTTTATCCCTGTTTTTTTCTAAGACCTCCCAGTGTGATGTTTTTAGAGGGTCGGGTGGAGTTTGCCAGGAAATGCCAAGTTTTGCTTTGTTTTTCACAAGGATTATTTTGTTCTGTTTTGTTTTTCTCACTGAAGAGGTTGGATTTTCAACGAAAACTCAAACCCCAAAGCAGCCCAAGTGAAAACCAGGATATTTTCTTCCTGGAATATCATCTCAGTGATTTATGAGAATTGTCATGCAGGTGTTTTAATACTCCTCCATACTCTGTTGGGAGGCTACCTCCCCTGCAGCACACAGAACTGTACCCTCTAACCAAGGAGTGCTGCAGGGGCACACCTCACACTGAACCTTCCTGGTCCTCATCATCAGATTGGAGCAGTCAACAGCAGATTTTAAACAATCCCATGACCTTAATTTTTCAACAAACCTTGACCTTTCATCAACCACCAGATAGTTGTTGTTAATAATAAGACAAGCCAAAACCCTAGTTTTTTAGGTAAATTTAACTTTATCCAGTGAAATTCAAGTCTACATTCTTGATCTGGGTTTATTCTTTAGTGTTTAATGTTTGAAAAGGATGTTCAGTAGAGGTGCAGAACTGACAGGGCAATAGCAGAACACTAACGAATTTTTTTCTTTGACAACAATTTTCATGTTTCAGCAACGTTACCTTGTAAAATGTATTTTTGGTTAGTTCTAATACAGAGAGAACATGCTTCCTGTTCTCCCTTAACCTGCAGAAGTCTTAAACATGAGGATCAAGTCGTGTTGATCATCTGCCTTGCTATGTTTCCTCACACTTCTCCTTATTGATCCTCCCTGTATTTTGGGTTTGTTTTCATTTTCCTACCCACTCTGCAGGTCTAGTAACTAGGATTTTGGCTGATCCGTTGGGACAGTTACACTACGGTGGCATGCAACTGAGTTTTCCATAAATAAACCATTGTTATTTTGGATTATTAAAGGCATGAAAACAGGCACTGACCTGAAGTTTTGGAGATTTTAATTCTTTGCTTATCTTGCTGTCTGCGTATACCTAGAAGTGGGGAAGGAAGGCTGTTACAATGACTTATTGAGCAGCAGAAAAAGCCATAGTATAATAATGTTCCCAAAATATTATTCAGTGAGGTTATGGGACATATTCCTGCAGCTACTTTAGGCTGCATTTAGAATACCAATTTTCCTTCAGTAGTTTCTACAGAGCACTAAGTGCTTCCAGGGAGTGAGTCGGGTGCCTAAAAGGTTGGCTCAGGGTCACCCAGCCCCAAGGTTAGCAAAACCAATAGGAAAATCTCAGCAACAAACACCTCGGTTTGTTGGCTAGATCACCCCTGTGGCCAAAGTCAGCCATGAGACTTTACCTATGCAAAAAAAATTTCTTACCAGCACATGGCCATTTTTCTCCCCATACCTGGTGGTGCCTTGTGTCCCTGCAAGCTCTGCAACTTCTCACCAATGCCATCAGTAGAAGGGCTGATAAACTCCTCTTGAGGCGGTTCTGAATGGAGCCCAGCCTCTCTCATCTTCAGAACAGTGAAGGGAGTAATAAAATTGTAAGTCAGGGCCATTGACTTGGCTTTCTCCATCAAATAGTCTTTTTCCTGACTGTCATCACTCTTCAAACGTGAGTTAAGCAATTCCTTGATGGTGAGGTAACTCCATGCCCTCTCAATGTAATTGCTATCACCTTTGCCATCTTCCAGGCCGGGGACACCTCTGATGTCATTCCTGACACATCTGTTTTGAGGAGGATGTACTTCTTGGAGTTGCTAGCAGTTACCTCCACATGAAGACTATCTGAGGTACGGTTGATGAGTTTGCCAGCTATTATAATTTCAGAGCCATTGAAGTAGTTAGGGAAGAAGTTCTGGGTGACTTGCTCCACATTGTCTTCAGGGTAGTCAACACGGATGTCAGATAGAAGAGGTGTTCCTATTTCATCATAGAACCTTAAACAAAGACACATTTCTTACCATTAGTACTGTTTATCCATGTGTACACACACACTCTTGCACTTATACATGGCCAAGGATACAGTCAGACTATCTAATATGGCTCTTAAGATATTCAGGAGCAGTTAGAGGCCCCAGATTTAACTACTGCATCCACTGCAACTGGGGCCAGAGAGACGAGGGAGTCTCTACCCATAGAGATTTCCAAAACCTGAGTGAGAAAGGCCCTGAGAAACCTCACCTAATATTGAAGTTAGATCTTGTCTGAGCAGAAGGCTGGATTACATGATGTCCAGAGGTCACTTTCAACCAAAATTATTCTCTGCCTCCTTTTAGCTTTCCATGGTGGGGGACTTTTTACAAGGGCCTGTAGTGACAGGACAAGGGGTAACAGGTTTAAACTGAAAGTGAGGAGGTTTAGATTAGATATCAGGAAGAAGTTCTTCCCGGAGAGGGCGGTGGAGCACTGGAACAGGTTGCCCAGAGAAGTTGTGGATGCCCCATCCCTGGCTGTCTTCAAGGCCAGGCTGGATGAGGCTTTGAGCAACCTGGTCTAGTGGAAGGTGTCCCTGCCCATGGCAGGGGGGTTGGAGCTAGATGGTCTTTAAGGTCCCTTCCAACCCAAACCATTCTGTGATTCTCTGTTTCTTAGGCTCTAAACAGAGCCTAAGAGCCCCTAAACAGAGTCTCTTAAGTATGGTCAGAAGCATCCCAGCATGGCCTGGCAGTCACCTACCTTTCACTATGTTTCCAGAGCTCTCCAAGAAGATATTTGTGGCCACCTAAGTTTGCTTAAGGGGACCTGTCCATTAAAAGTAAATTATTGGCTTCTCAGGCTCACAGAAATCACCCTACTTATTTCAAAATGTACTTAGAAGAGATGCTGTTACCCACAGTTTTCTAGTGGCATTAGGCATGGTATTCTAGAGCCAGAAGCCATAAGAACAAGATTCAGAGTCCTCCAAAGCTGGACAGTATCTGAACCAAAGCTCCTGTTTCACTGGAGGAGCTCTAGATATTACTGTTTGGGATGGTCAGTGTAAGACGGTCAGGAATACAGTTTAATGAGGACCAAAGGAGAAAGCAAATCAAGAAGGAATCTCACTGTGCCCCCATAAATGAGGCCCTTTCCAAGGAATGGAAGAATCCTACTAAACGCAGGTGGCCTGGCAGAAGAGAACTCGCAGTTACCTTACGGCTGATTTTGTGTTGGAGCAAGACATGGCTGCCATGGAACCAGGGAGCTTAACCCCATAATGCCCTCTTAACATGGCCTACCATACTTCTGTGAGTACTTCACACTGAACAGGCCATAAAGCTTTTACAAGGGGATAAGGCCTAGGAGTTTACAGCACTGTGTTTACCCTGCAGCATTGTTCTTTTGATGGATCTTCCCAAGCTGCTCCAAGAGTGCCATATTTCCTATTTAAATGCCAGGGTCCTCGTCTCTTGGCAAGTCATTTGAGTCTAATTTGGTAAAAAAAAAAAATAAATAAATTGGCCTCGGCTATTTTTTAGTTCAAGCTGCATTTATTTTTCACATCTGCTTAAACAGATTGTCTGGAAGCTAGAATAGTAATTTCTGTTCTATTCTCTCTCCAAGGAAACCCAAAGCCTGAATTGGTTGACTTTCTTTTAAAGTCTCTCTGAGCACCCAGTGTCCTTGATGCTGAGACCTCGCCGCATTTTAAAATATGAGAGAATTCATCCTGAGAACTCGCTGGGAAATAACTCCTGGATTGTAACAAATGATGGAATGAGAGATACAACCTGTCTTAGAGTCCAACGCATGGAAGTATCTGTGTAAAAATACAATGCACTGATCAAAAAAATCTGAAATTACATTGGCAACCAGGTAGATTTTCCTTCCAACAGTGATTTGAATTGGCCTCCAGCAAATGATTGTGCTTTTCTATATAAATTTGGCACCAGATACCAAATGGGTTTGCCACCACTGAGCTTGATAAACAGTGAGCTGTTTTCGGAGGTGTTTGAACAAGTACTTGCAGTGTTGGTTTCCTGCAGCCCAATCAATCAACACACCCTTCATTTGCCAGGGAATGCCACTCGCTATCCAAAATGCATGTGCTGAGAAGCAAATGACATGGGTGGAGTGGCAGATGGATCTACAAACATCAGTTTAAAAGGAAGACACTCTTGTCCACTCATAACCACCACAGAAAGAAAACCTCTAGTGGAAGGTGTAGAGTCTCACTGCTCCAGATGAATTAGACACTAATTAAGTGAGGCAAGAGGTCTCTGCTCAAGGACTGTCTCGTTTTGGTTTCTGAGATTCAAAACACTAACTTTTGGTGAGTGAAAGCCAAACCTTTTTACCTGGAAGTACTGACACACTGCCTGGTATTTTAGACAGAGCTGTGATTCAGATATCTTTTTGCTGTGCCTCACTAGGGTCTCCCCTTGGACTACATGATCACAGAAGAGGAACATAATTTCTGGACTTACTGAATTATGAGAATTACAGGAAACTTGTTAGGAGCTTGGGTCACAGAAAATGAGGGAACTAAGCGAACACATGATCATCCCAGGAATAACCCTTGTGTATTTTTCAAAGTTGAATATTTTTGAGTTTGGGCATAAGGTTATCTCTTTCAAAAGGAAATCATTTTCTGCCCCAAATTGGGATCTTCATTCCTGAGACCCTCTATGCTGTTCACGTTGTCAGTCTGAAGTGAGCAATGCATCCTTTCCTCCCTCTGTCCACCTGTGGAGAGGTGGCACTTATGCCTCCCTTGTGTCCAGGCTTACATGTCCAACACAATGATCTGAATTAGGGAAACAAATGCCTTGTTCTGAGGGGCTAGGAAGCTCCAGAACAGGTCAGGAGGTCTGCTAGGAAACAAACAATTTCTGGGTAAGCATCTTCAGTATCTGAGCATACTCTTCCTCTCTCAACTAGAGTGCAGCCTCAGAGAAACTCCCATCTCTTGTGATGTCTCCTTGGAGGATTTTCCTTTCCAAAACCCTTGCCCAGAGGACCCAATGCAGAAGTAAGTACAGAAAAAGCAGAACAAACCCTTTGAGGTGGCTGGCTGCATCCTCATCCTCCTGGAAATGCCTTGTCATGCCGCAGTTCTCCAGCGCCATCCTCTCCAGCAACTTGTGGTCCACATCATTGCCAATGCCAATGGTAAAGAGACAGAATTTGTCACGGATGACATCCTTGGTGTTGCTGAGGATTTTGGATGACTGTGTTTCCCCAACAGTGGGCCTCCCATCCGTGAGGAAGATGATCAGAGAGACACTCCTGGCATCAATGTCGTTCTGAGCAATGTAATCATTTAGCAGCTTTGCACCGGTCTGGAGAGCACCGTTAATATTAGTCCCTGGGAAGGTACCAAAATGATTAGTTCATTTCTCCTTCTAAGAGTGGTACAAATAATTTCCTTAGTTTGCTGTACTATGATGACAGAATCTGCTCATCAGGATGTTCCTGTTCTCTACATGAGGTTGCACTAGACCTTTAACTCAGTTCAGCTCTGTTACTCAGCACCAGTTTGGGATAGATGTTCATAGCCTTATGAATTGAATTATGAATTGCAGTCTATTATGTCAAACTGCTGTATTCTTGAACATCTCAATGTACAATAGTCAGCCTTCGTAAGCAGAGTCACAGCACATACCATGTCCTGCAGGTACATACAAAACCAGTTAAACTTAATTAGGGACTCTCCCAGATGGTATCTGAACTGGGAAAACAAGTTCTGCTCATTTTGTCTGAAGGGCACAAGATTTGAAGAGAGGAAAAAAAGCCTTCAAATGGGAAAACGAGTGGTTGGGTTTGTTCTTCAAACCCCAGGGGCTATCAAAGTTTAAAGGAAAGAGAAATGGTTTTGTTAGCTGAGGAGTGTGTTTTCACAAAACAACTGGCTAGTGAAGAATGGAGCTGCCTGAAGTGGGGAGAGAGGAACAAAACAGAAAATAAATGAGGGACTAGATGTACTTCAGAAGAATGGCCATGAAAAGCATTCAAACCTACTGTATGTTCAGAAGAAAAGAAAGCAGGAAAATGAGTACAGGTATCTCCTTGCTCTCTTCTCTGTGTGTGTGTGCGTGATAGTCAAAGCAAAGAGGGATTGGTTGTGGAACCTTCACAAGATCAGAACATCTGGGTTAAGAACAGGTCTCAGAAAAAAGCGGGTGAAATGTTAAGAGCCATACACAACAGGCCTGTCCTAGGGGTCCAGGAAGGGAGACCTAGGGAGGTTATCCAAGGACGTGCTAGCAGGTCTGACCATGCACCACGTACCTAGAAACAGCATTCACATCTCCAGTGACTGCAGCCAGACAAGGAACAGGAAAGACTTGTGAGAAGTTCTCAAAATCTAGACTGTTGTTTTGCAAAATGGTTTTGAACCAAAACCCCACACCTAAATATGCTAATACTCTCTCAGTCTCCATCCAGATCCAAAATTTCAGAGAGAACTTTTTCCCCAGGAACAAAAGAAAACCTTCCATGCAGCAGACAGTGTCATTGCAAACCCAGCCACCTCAGAGCTACCAAGCACTGAAAACCACCTTTTGCCACAGGCACAAATATTTAGCAGCAAGATTTTGCTCCCATTTCTTCGGTGATGAATATAACAGCACGTTCTTCATGTGTGTGATCTGTGAGCCTGAGTGCATTCACATTCACCGGAACATAAGCAACAGGACCTTTATAGGGAAACTGCAGTTAGCCAAAGCTGAAGTACAGCTGACCTGTAGTGGAGAATCACTGCATCTTCCTGTTAAACCTGAGTTAACAATTTCCTTTTACTTTTGTTCTCTCGTAGGTTCATGGGCAAACTCAGCTGGTTCCTGCACAGCTCTTTTGGCACTTCAGAAGCAAAAAGGTTTGTATTCTGAGTTTAGCCTCATTATTAGCAATTGTTTAACTGGGCAGGTCCCTTGACCACTTCTGAAACTCTTCCTCTCACAAAGCAAATGGTATCACAAACCATCCTGTTTGCTCTGTGTTTTTATCAGAGAGTTTCCTTTGCTAGGAGTGGTCACTGCTCAGGGTCAGCCATAAGAATGCCCTATCTGACCTCCAACCAGCTGTGACTGCTTGCATGGGTTATTTTGCGTCTCTCTTCTTACCCGGGGAGTGCTCAGCTAGGATGGGCACAGCTGCTAAAGTATGTTTGGTTACAAACCTCACTATGTTATTTCTATATTAGTGTCCACAGCCTCACATGAGACCACTGAATCAAATTCAAAATCATGCCTGCACTCCGACACTGTTCTGGGGTCTCCTCCTCTGCCCTATTCACACCCAGCAACAAGGCACAAGCAAAAAGGGACAAGAAATTCTTAAATGTCATTCTGGCTGCTCCTTGGTCGAGACAAGAAGACAGTACTAGGTGAGACACCAGGTGTACAGAAGGCAATCCGTCAGCCCACACTGGGTTGTACATCCCTGGAGTTTCCAGCCCAGACAAAATCACGTGCTTGATTTTACACAGGCTTTCAGAAACTGCACAAGCACTGACCCTGTGTGTCCTTCATGAGGATACAGGTGTTTGTTTTTTTTCCTGTGTCCTCAAGAAATAATCCTGGAAACTTTTCCACTCCGAGGGCCTCACCAGATAAATGGGAGAATGGGCCCAAGTTGGCTTTAATAAGTATATCAGGCTATATGACTCGATCTGGGGACACCTTCCCATCATGTACATTGATAAAAGGCACATACCATTCTGTCACATAACCCTGAGTGGACGCAGGGAAGGGGCCCTCTTGTCCCATGACCTAAGTCCCAATGTCTTTTTATTACTACATGCTATAGGACCACATTCACCACTCTCCATTCTAGTGTAATTAATTGCGTAGCAAAATTAATCCCGTTCATATCCCTGGATCGTACCTCCAGTAGGCGACATGTTATGAATGTACTTTTTGGCATCTCTTATATTATTTGGAGTAACAGGCACCAGCCGGTCCTGCTGCCAGACCTTTATTCGGTTGGAAAAGCCAATGATATTGAAGTGGTCTTCAGGCCTTAGGTCCTGGAGAATTGTGAAGAGAGCTTCTTTGGTCTAGAAAGAGAAGAGAAAAGAGACCAGTAGGCACACCTGTTACTACTTTAGAGGGCAAGAATTTAATTCTTAAGTTGTTTACTGATCTTTCAGATATTTCTACACTGCCAGTTTGTCTTGTGAAGAAAATGGGGATGTCCTTCCCTGTCTCAAGGCCTGATCTCTGTGGTGCCAGGTATAAATATAGGATGAAAGAACAAAGCTTGCCCAAAAGATCTTTCAAAGATGTGAGATTTGCCTGAATCTAATTAAGCTTAAAAATCGTGCATGGCAACTAGGATAAAAGCTCCCAGTTACTGAACTAAGAGTTACTGAATAATGCAGACTAATACCAAAAGCTTCATGGAGTTCTTCTAAAGCCCTCTAGACTTGCAGTAAGCTGTAAGTAGCACATGGCTAAAAACTTACAAGTTGAAATACCTCTAAATATGGCAAGGATGTACATGCTCTGTTCATAATTAGGACACCGATTGGTATATACATACTTCAGTGAATAGTTCCAGCAATTAACAAATATTTAAGCTGATATGTTCAAATAAATAAGATATAAAAAGAAGCCCTGACCAGTCATTGCAGATTCTACTGGTTGGTCAGTTTTGTTCCAGGCATGTTGTTTTTATAGCAACGTGCCAACATTATGTTGCTCTGCTGTTCATCATCCTACGTAAATATAGGCAACCAGAGTGAGGAAGGCTGGTATCAAGGCAAGTTCATAGTCACAGAGGGTAAGGGTCCTGGGTGATGGGAAAGCAGACCACTGAGGCTAAGTCAACAGGAAGAGTGCAGATGTGTCCAGTAGTCCCCATTGTGACCAACTTCAATTTAGCAGCCCTGCAGCTGTGTTTGCATGGAGACAAACTTCAGCTTAGTAAGACCAGGTGAGAGAAGATGCCCAAAAGCAGCCTCTGTCCATGCAAACATATCCTGTATTAAGATGCAAAACACATGGGAGGAATACAAGGCAATATCTGCAAGCAAAGGGCTGAGCACCTTCTCAGCTCTGCCCCTTCTTGGCCACTATTAAGCCTTTCAAATTCCAAGGAAAGCTATATGGTGGAATGATCAGATTTAAAGGTTTCTTACATGCTTGTCAGGGAAATATGTGAAGGGCCTGTCCAGAAAAAATAGAAAAGTTAATCAGCAGCGCTGGAAACCTCACGTTTCTCAGCCTGATGTTGCTATGTAGAGACAGTCTGGGAAGGAGCTCAAAGGACTGATCAAGCTGTGTCATCAATATCCCTCCGGATTCTGCATTGAAGCCAATGATGCAATGATGAAACTGCAAACAAATTACCACCACAGTAGAATCTCTAATCCTCCCAGCTGGTGACTTGGCTTGCAGTTCATCTGAAGTTAAGGGGAATATTTTCCATAGTTTCCAACATTTTGGAGCCAGGTCTGGAATCCCTCCCTGCCTGTTTCAGTCTTCGGCATAAACCATTTTTCTCTGTAGGGAGTGCAGGATTGATCCCTCCATTTGCTTAGCTGGAACATTGCTGCACGTCTCACCGCCATGCATTTTATGAATGTTTCGTAGATCAGAATGCTAAACCAAATGCTGGTGAAAACGGCTCTTTCAAAGAGAAGGGGAGAACTCCACCACATTCACATGACATGCACCAAATAAACCTTCAAGAAAATTAATGCTTGCCCCAAACTCGAGGGCTGTCTCCCCAGTCTAAAAGTCCATAGAGAACTTGTTAAGATGATCTAAATAGCTTTTATTTGAAAAAAAGGGAAGGTTTTACATTCTCTCATTTCCTCTTTTATATTAGCCTTTTTATTTCAAAAATGCATCAGATAATACACGACATCACCCTTCAGAGGGACACTCAAACATTCACAGTCCCTTTTTACAGTAGTGAAAACTGAGGCACAGACTTCTTTAGTAATGATGTCAAGGCCACATATGTCCAAAACCTGGAGTTTCCAGCCTTTGATCCAGCAGGCCAAACTATCTCTCATGCCTGTGTAGAAGGGCAAAGCCACAATCCCACTGTGGAGAAAAGGACTCTTGGATTTACTTTGTGATAACAACAGTGGGCTATGCATTTGTCCCTTAGAAAAAATGGGATCAAAGTAAGCAGAAAGCAAAAATGGAGAAGTTTCTATCCTGTGTGAGTGTGATCAGGCCTTAATGCCAACCCATGCTGAAGGAAATTTTGGGCAGGATGTTAAAGCAAGAAACAATGAGACCACAACAGCTCCCCATGTGCAACATCCCTCCTCCACTCCCTGCCAGGGTAGGCAAGGGAGAGAAACAGAGGTGCCCAGAAGCAATGATTTGGAGGGAAATTCCCCAAGTCTCATTACCCATATTATAGCTCTGATTATAATTAACATCACTTGACCTTTTCTATTACAAAACACTTCTTTTCAGTTTTTTTACGTTCTGTCAAAATGCACTTTTCTCGGAGGGATTTATTGGACCCTAACAGCTCTGTTGCTTGTGAGAACAAGGCAAGAGGAAAAATAATCTTGCTTTGGCCTTCTTGAAGAGAGACAGTATCTCACCTCCAGTGTGCTCAGAAATTCCTTGTGACATTCTTGCCTGTCAAGCCAAAAGAAAGGAAAAGGAGAAACAGCAGAACGCAGAGCAGCAGTGCAGTTTGTGTGCACGCAGCATCCAAGCTAGAATTGCAGAGGGGTCAGGAGGGAAATGAAGCAGACTTTCCTAGAAAACACAGCACTTCCCTATACCCTTGTACAGGGGCCAAATGTAGGACTGCGACCATCTCTCTCTCCCTTTCTTTCACTCTCTTTCCTTTTTGTCTCTTATTTTTGTCACAGTTAAGTCATTTCCATGGAGTTTAAGTCAGTTCTTCCCAGGAAAAAGTTCTGTCATATTTTAATGCAGAGGCACAGGCTACCTGGATCCTGGCATCTCTATCATGTGTTTGTCTCTGCAATTTCAAAAAACCCTACATGTCTGAATTTGTGTAATATATACACATACAAACATATGTACAATGTGTGAATGTGCACATGGTTTTGCTCCAAAGCAAACAAAATTATGAAGGCCATATGCTTCATTCTCCTGTAGCTTTTACCTCATCCCCAGTAAAAATGAAGGGTGGGATTCTGCTTCCCCAAATCAGTCATCAGAAAGCTGGGCATTGCATCTAATCCCTCCCTAGGCAGGGAAAGACACCTCCAGAGAGTAATCCATCCCATCTGTTTTGGATAGGGTTTAGGATGGGCTGAGTCATTGACTGGAAGTGCCTGTCATCCAGCACTGCCTCCAAGAGGCTGAGTAGCTCAACTATAGAGAAGGTGGGACACACCTCAAGACCTAATCCTGCCCAGTCCTGAGCATTATGGTGCTTACTGGAGCCAAAGGGAGTTGAACCAGCTCTACATCTCTCCCAGGGCGCTATGAATTGTCTGGCTCATTCCTATGCATTGCCATCTCTCCTCCTAGACCATAAGGACCTTCAGGTTTACCCTAAAGACTTGGGTGGCAAGACACACCTAGCTACCAATATCCCTCACCCATAAATGGGTTGCGAGAGAGACGTGACTTCCCTCCAGAGGGTTGGATATGATTCAGGATCTGGCAGGCAAAAGCGACATTAAATAAGAAGAGTATTTTGGTGAAAGTGCACTGCCTGAAACCCTTACGTACGCAGCTATGACTGAGTGCTCTTGGTGCCCAGCCCTCTCCTCCAGCCTCCACCAGCCCCCAGGCAGAGATTTACAGAGCTCTTCGTGCAGAGAGTGCCTGGCAGCAGCTGCAGTCAGGACACGGCAGCAGGTTCCTCGTTCTGGCCTTGTAAGGCCACAGCTGGAACTTCTTCTGGCTCCGAGGAGCCAAGGGCTGAGGCTGCCATAGGATTCCCAAGTTGCTTCTCTGTGGACAGGGTCTTTGCACTTCCAGTCCCGCCAGGACCCAGTGAGTCATTGCACTAAAACTCTTGCCAAGGCACTCTCCTGTAAGGCAAATAATTAACTATTTCTTCCCTGGTGAGGGCCAGGATTGTTCCTTCATGGTTGTGCATGCACTGATTCATTTTGGGGATGAACTGGGCACAGATCTAATCCGCTTGCAATGTGGAAGTCCAGTTTAAGGGTGCAGCACCCTTGTGCCAGCTGCCATAAGGTGAAACACATCTCCCAGTGTGTTTTCCTGGGTGGATGCCTTTTCATGTGGAGAGTGGAGCAAGCATTAAAGGAGAGGATGTGAGGAAGTAGCAATACAGAACAGCTGGGGAAAAAAAAATCAGCTTCTACCATTTGGGAATGGTTTGTAGTTGTCAGAGATGAATTTTAAATAAGGATTTAAAAAGAGGACAACTTGGTGCAGGAAGATTCCTCCATTTCCCCCAAATTAGCATGGATGAAACTGAGCTGAAAGGTAGAGACTGAATTGCCACTCGAGTGCATTTCAGCTGAGAGTGCTGGTGAGTGAGCTGTCACAACAGCTGTAAACACAGGACTTGAAACAGCCGCCTCCAGGGCTACAAAGCATCACTCCCCAAATCTGAAGCAGACCAGTCATGTCCTGCGGTTTGGGACAGGTGAGGTGACTGTGGCAGCCAGGGAATGTTCACAGTTTATGTCTGTGCTTCAGAGATTATGAGAAACTGAATAATGGCTCACAATGTCTACATGACCCATATGCAGATAGTGTCCTCCTGAGCCTACAAGGTCGGAGATGTGCCAGCTCCCAGCCACAACTCTGGTTGTTGTTGTCACCTCCACACCAATATTTACACATACAACACAACCGCTGCTCTTCTGGTGTGTTCTTGCTAAGGGTCCTGCATCGCAGCCAAGATGATTCGGGGCTCTTCTGACTCCCAGCAACAGCAGGGAAGAGAACTCTCCCTTAGCTACACTCCATTTCAGCTGTGACCTGTCATCTCTATACCTGGCCCTTGGGGCTAGCTCTGACAGACCCTACTTAACTTAAACACTGATGGAGCAAAGCATGGGAAGAGACACACTCTCATGGGAGAGCTGAGAGCCTTAAGCCCTTTCTTGGGTCAAAGATCTGCTTCAGAGACATCTGGGATGATGTCAGACCATCTGGGCACCTTTTAGGAAGAATCCGAGTCCCAGTGACATTTCTCCCACAGTCTCTTGGTTGTTTGAGGAGCAGGGTGAGGGCGAAGCCTGGCTACCCTGAAAGCTGTGCAATTTGAGGGGAGACAATGTGTGGTTGTTAGATGCTGTGGCAATGCCAGGCATTGGCCCTGCTATGAAGCAAGAGGGAATAAAAGCAACTCATTATAATGCATGTCCCAAGCCCACGTATTCACACTTTCCATTGCATAGGAGCACTTTTAAGTGCTTCATCCTAGACCCACATCCTCTGTGCAAGCTTCATGCCAGCCCATTAAAAAAAAATACAATCAAAAGACTTTCAATTCATGCTGTATGGATAGTGGGTCTCCGCAGTATAAGTCAGCCCCTCTTGGAAATGGCTTCCAGACACAGAGAGAGTTCTCCCAGCACCCACCTGCCTCTGAGATCACTTGGCAATCCTCAGCTGCACCCTGCCCACCCAAACACATCTGCCCTGGCAACAGCTGGGCAGCGAGCCATCGACACCAGCGACACAGCCCCTTTCCAGATTCAGCCAGAACTGCGTGGGCTCGAGACCAGTCAGCCTAAAGAGCACAGCTAGCTGAGAGGAAAGCATTCACCACCAAAGCCTTTGAAAAGAAGTACCCATCAGCTGAAAGTGCTGCACGAGGACAGTCTGCAGATGACAGACATGGGACCATCTGCAACCATAGTCTGAAGGATGTCACAGCTAGAAGGCAAAATTTCAGTAGTCTTGATTTGTCCTTCCAGATCCCCTGCAAGGACCATATTTGATAGGAAAGGAGCTAAGGCACAAGATGTAAGCTCAAAGGGAATTAGGAACCCACAACTCTGTCCAAGGGCCAAGAAACCAGATTTACAGAGAGAAGGAGAAAAGTACAAGTAAATATGTTGTTCGGCAAAACACTGCAAGGACGTACAGGAAGGGAAAACAGAAGAGCTCCCCCTCCCCTTCAATATCCTCTATGCTTTTGTCCATAACTGTCCCTTTCCAAACATGCACAGGCAGCTGATTAAAAGGTCCTGAGCTGGCTTTTCCAAGCTATAGCAGCCATATTATAGAATCATAGCATGGTTTGGGCTGGAAAGGACCTTAAAGATCATCTAGTTCTAACCCTCCTGCCATCTGGTCAAATCTTCCCATAGTCTGCCAGATTAATACTGTGACTTAAGGAAAGGCTGGCATCAAAGTCACATGTGAGATGGTGCTGTCAAGGACAGAAAAGGTACTGCCATTGACTTGGCTCCTGTAGCCAAGGGAAATGCAGTCTGAGCTCCACTGCCATTTTACAGGGAGGAGCCAAGGTAGAGAGAGCACGAAGCTTTGGGCAGTGTCATTCC
>NW_010254562.1:21814-49488 GCF_000690775.1 Eurypyga helias
AAGGCACATCTTGGGAGATTTGCTTTCCTTTATCTCCTAGTTTCCTTTACCCAGAAGTGCAGCCTTGGATTTTTTTATCTTCTTCCATCCCCCCTCTGGGGCAGGACAATCTGCCCTTTCTTCCTCTGCAGGGAGCAGAGTGCAGTTCAGGGACTGCAGCTCACCCTCTCCCTGTAAAAGTATCTTTGTGCTTTCTTCCCAGCAGACACCGATCGCGTAAGCAAGGAAAACTCCTTCACAATTCTGGACAACAAGCATTTTGTTTTACATCGACACTGGCCTGTGACACGAGGGGGTTTGGCTGTAGAGCTCTGGACAATAAAGGTCTGTTTCCAGTCCATGGTCCCGTCTCTGCCGCCTGAATATCACTGATTCCTTACTACTAACTTGAAGATTGCTGACTCTCTGTATGGCCTTAGAAAAAGTTGCTTTGTAGTTTCCCTGTCTGCAAAAGAAATTCTCCATCATTTAGAGCAACTGTTTCTATTGCCTTCTCTGAAAATTATTTGCCACTTATCATTGAGTAAATCACACAACTCTGCATTCGTCCAGGGCATTTAAGCACTGGATTTCTGCTCAGTGAAAGTTAAGACTGTTTGCAAGGATGTGGACAAGTTTAGCTATCAGTTGGGGTAACTCACTTCTCTAGCACCCAATAGCATGGTGAGGATAAGTACATGAAAAACGTATGATCTGATTCCTCAGGAGCTGGGGTTTCATGTGCCCAGAGGGCAGAGCACATGCTCAGTCTGCAATCTCACTGCAGCATTGATGATACTAATAAAGGCCTATACAAAGATTTAAGGTAGAAAGTTCTTATCATCACCAAGCATCAATCCTTCACATCCTTATCAGCACTGCAGTAGGGTTTACAGCTGAAGCAGTAAATGTTTCTGTAGAATAAGTTAAAGGGAAAACCTTTAAGGCTGCTGGACAATGCCATACTGAAACAACCCCACCGGAAACAACGGGGCTACCTGGGCAGACAGCCAGACTGACACAGCAGCGTGCGAAGGCCACGTTCTTGTCTTGTGCTTAGCTCATTTTAAGAGGGATCACATCCCATAACATGCCAGTCAGACACTCAAAGCCCCACCCTGTCAGCATGACAAAAAATTTCCATGGAGCTAGCAACAAGGTCAACACCAAGGGAAAAGTGTCCCATGCCTTCAATGCAGAGATTGACACTTCTTCCTCTGCCCATCCTCAGAAGATGGAGTTGGTCCCAGCACATGAAAACCCTTCCAACTCAGAACTTTCATTCTCTGTCACACAGATCAGCTGCCAACATAGCTCTGGGAAGAGCTGACATGCCCAAGAGGCTGTCCACAGCACATCCCCTTGATTTCAGCAACCATTAGCTGCTACGTTATGCATCTGGAGTCAGGCTGAGACACAGGTTGCTATGCTTTTCATGTTGATTAGCCTCCATTCCTCGTTATGTAGCCACTCTCTCAGTGGGTGCCTTAGCAGCTGGAAGCCTGCCAGGTCTGAAGCTTTCTAGCCCCTTCACAGAATACCCTAGCTGTGTGTGTAACCTGCTAGGAGATGCATTGCTCCTTCACAGAGAAATGTTTCCTGTCCATGGAGAAAAGCCATGTGCTATTTCACCAGAGAGATTCTGCCATTTCTATTCAGGGACAAGGTGTTATTTCTCCATGAAAGTGAGTGCTGTACTTCCACAGAGATGAAGCATCTGTTTTCCCTCTGAAGACGCTGTGACTCTGTAGCCACCTCCTCTCACAGCCCTGGCTGTTCTTCCTTAAACTGTGATACCTCTTACTTTTAGATGCAACTTCCCCATTTTCATCTTTAGTAAGTGAGGGATGGTGACAACGGTTGGCTGATTGAAGCCAAGACACAGCACTCTCACTCAGGTTTAGCATTAGCAATACAAAACCACTAAATTTTTCTTTAAAAAAAGCAAACAACTGTTTTCCCACCTTAAAGTTTGCCACAGGGCCCTCATAGTCCTCCACCACCTGCTCCCCTTCCCATTTTCCATATTTTGAAATCCCCTCAGCATCTCCAGCTCCAGGATCCCCACTCCCTCCCTCACATCTCTGCCTTCAACCCTTCCCCTGCCCACTTCCATCCTAAGCCACTGCCTCAGCCATGAACACAGCCCAAGCCTTTGCCCAAAACTCTGCAAAGAAGAGAGCAGATATCTTGGAGAAGATGAGGTCGCTACACCAGGGGTAACTATCCAAGAAAAAGCTCTCTCCTCACGACACAGGTAGTATCTTGTCCCTCATTCCTAAGGGTCCTCAAATTACATCATGTGGACCTCAGAGTCAGCACGGTCTGCAAACACTGTTTGGTGACTTCATACAGTAATATAACATGGAAAACCTCACTCCAGCAGGCTTCCGCACAAGCTGCCACAGGCACTTCTGAGCTTCAACTGCTCTTCACAGTCAGAAACTGACTGTCCCAGTTGAGCAACGTGTAGTACACACCCTGTATTAGGGTGAAGGGGTATTTACTTGGAAATAGCAGTGTTACTGCAAGCAGTGTTAGACTAATAGCTGAAGTCTTGGCAAAGTTCAGGTCTCTTTTAGACTTGGGGAATCTTGTACAGTCATAAGCCCAGCCACAGGTTTGCCAGCTAAACAGACAAGACTCTGCAAAAGGACAAGCACAGACAAAGAAAATAACCTACCTAAGTTCACATAACTGATCCATGATGAAGACACGAATAGAAGCCAGGTCTGGCTTCCAGGTATTACTCCAGCAACTAGAAAAACACAATTCCAGCTCAAAAGAGGCTATTAAAGAACCTGGATCTATAGCTTCATATACTTGGATGTGTATGCCAGGACCCTGAGCATACTAATGAGTTTTAATGGCTCTGACGAGCCTCACCTGGGGCCTCCACCCACACTCCTGCCCATTTAAGCTTCAGTTTGGGCCCTTAGCCCTAGTCTGAGTCTTAAAGCAAGAACTGTGCTGTATCTGCCTCTAGCTCTGTCACAGCTACGTGGTCATGAGGGTCATGCCTCAATGACCTTCACCCATATGCTGATTCCCCAGCTTAATTTAGCCCTTTCAGTTTCACTGTGGACTTGCCTGGTGACCACTGGGCTGTGTCTGCCACTTTGGTAGCACCCATTTTCAGTTCATCCTTTGAATTCAGCAGAGGTCCCATTAAAAGCCTTAGGAAAACACTCAATGTCTTCATGGGGTTTCAGTTCCAGCCTCAGCAGCATTTCCATGCTAAACTCTGCATTTGCTTTTGCATTCTATTTACTCTGAACCCAGTTAAAGGACTTGCCATTTATAGGTGGGCTGGGGTCTTCCTGGAAAACCCTGTTTCTACTGCCTCAGCATGGAGTAAATCAGCTGGGGGCATGCTGGCTTTTATCCCTGAGACCAAACACAGATGCTCCCTGCACAGAACATCTGAGAGCATCTTGCTCTGAAGGTTAGTTGTTTCTCTGTATAACTCTGCCATTATTTATAAATTTCAGGGTTTGGGGAAGGCAGATGATTTTGCTGCATCACAGATACTCGCCCCTTTCTTGGAAGCTAGGCAATTAAGGTCTATATGAATCTGATGTTGTATTTACTGTAGTAATTCCATATTCACACCTCCAGAGGGGACTGAGAGGACACAGCTGTTGTGTATTCCCAAGTAGGAGTCAGCTGCATGAAGCTGTCAGTGCTGGAGATGGTGCATACAGCTCTTAGTTCACTCAGGCTGTTGTTTTCCAACAGAAACGGAAAAGCTGACAAATCTTTCCTCTTCACAGTAGATTTAAACTCGCTGAAGGCTGTAATTAGAATTAACATTTTTTCCAAAGTCCCCTGTTGATTTAAGGTAGCTCTCCTGGGCAGCAGCCATTATTAGGACTAGTAGCCAACAGGCCTGCCAGCTCTGCAGCAACCACCAGAAGTCAGTGGAGTTTGGAGCGAGAACCTCCAGTGCTCAGGTGCTTGTCTGCCCCCTCAACCACTCCAAAACTACGCAGAGGGAGTCTGTGTGCTGAGGGACAGAGGTTTAGGGATATGTGTATATAAGGCAGTCGGGCCCTCAGAAGGGCTCAGACCATGTGGGTGTCAGACCAAGGATACCGACAGTGTCTCTTGGATGGATGCAGGTAAATAAACTGAAGCATTTTCAAATACGCAGCAGGTCCCAGCTTCATTTGAGTTTCTCCTAGTGCAATTAGCCTCAGGGAAAATTACAGTCTGGCACACTACCATTGACAAGTTGCCAGGCTTGCGGTGTAGCCAACTGTTTAACTGAGTGTGTGGGCATTTGTTGCCTGTGGGAAAGGTAAGGTGAAATGAATCTGTGGTTGAAACAACTACATTTTACCGCATGTCTGCAAAACATCTGCAAATCCATCCTCTTGAGACACATTCATAGCTTGGAACATGCTTGTTCGGTAACACTGAATTGCAGGCTGATAAAGGTCAGTCCTTTATCACTATGTCTAGTGAAGCTGGGGATAATCATGGTAATCACAAGGTGGTGAACCCATAACTGGCCCCTCTTTCTCCTAGTCATACCCACATAAAACTGCTATGTTCCCCTCTACCTCTAGAGCCAAAGGTACCATAAAAATCAGCAGGTCAGGTTGCTTAAAGGGCAAATAGTTTTGCTTCCCAGTAAACCTTGCACATACAACCTGCTCCCCAGGCTCTTCTGGCTCCTCTTAAAAGCAACTATTCTGCACAGAGCTAACTGCCTCTTTTCAAATGAAGGAACAAACCTCGTGAGGACAAAACCAGTATTTTCCTTGCCAGTGAGACAGCAATAATGACGTGCCAAGCCTTGAACGCATGAAAAATTTTTTTATCATGATGCTCAAGAGTTTTCTCTTCTTGATCTTTAACTCCCTGCCAGTCCTAGAAGGTGAATGTCACAAAGGCCCAGATCCTCAGTGAAGGTGAGCTGCTGTAACACAGTTCAGTCTGCTAGACATTACCAGAATTTAGGGGCTGTGAAAACTGCAGAGGGAATATTCACATTACCTGATCTTCCCCACAAACGTAATATATGTCTCAGTGATGTGAGGGAAATATCTCAAGGGTCCTAATGATGACTTAAGGTGAGTAACGAGTCTCACTATATGTGCTGCAACTGGGTCTGGACATCTTGTTTCTTCCAAGACTGAGATACCTTAGGAAGAAAGGGGTAGCACAAACAGACAAAAATTGATGTAGGAGAAGAAAAACCTTGGGAAAGGAAAAGAAGAAATGACTCACAATTAGATTGTGGGAACTGCAGGATCCATGAATTCCTGACCCCATTTTGATTACTTTGCTGTTAACTTCATGAAAGCAGTTGAGTGAAGAGTACATGTTATCATAGGAAAGAGTAACATCCTTGCTTATACAACGCTAAAAACTGTCCTTTGTCATAGTTACCACAGCTGACCCACACGAGCACTCTTTACAAGTGCTGACTGTATTTTTAGCTGATCTTTCCTGTGACTCAGTAGAGAGAAATGAGGAAAGGCAATCCTATGGGAATTCCCAGCTCTCTACACCCCACCATAGATCACCACAGCTGCAAGGATCCAAGAGAAAAGAAGAAAAGGAGGCATTTCCTCTGCTCAGATGTATCCTGCCAACAGGGGACATGTCTGTAATTTAATAAACATCTTTATAACAACAATTGGGTAAAAAGGCCGCAGAGCAGACACGGGTCATGGCTGTAACCAATCAGACTTTCTTAGTGTACCAAGAGAGGCATATTATCCACCTATTCCTAGATTTTGGTCTTTCCTTGGCGAATCCCTGTGGGCTCTTATGATTTAGCTCATCATTCCATGAAGTTCTATTTTCCTGGAGCAGTTGAAATCAGAAGAAGTTAAGTGCTTCCTGCACATAGCACTCCTCCATAACGTACCACTGGTTCACCATAAAAAGAGTGTATCTGAGATAAGAGGGCAAAAAAATGAGTACACCCTTGACAAAGGTTCTGGCTAGATACTTCTCACTTCAGGCTCAAGAGGCATTGTCTGTAGCTAATTAGGCTGAGATTCATGTATGTGTAGCAGGAGCTGTCTAGGGTATGAAGTTGGCCTTCAAGGGTTAATCCCTGGCCATGTTGTTTCTACTAAGTATATGAAAAAGAAACACTAATACTCTCAGGAGGAGAATAAAAGCTTTCACAGTGCAAGGTTAATCTGCTGCCCCAAGGCACTGCTTGTGCAGCTCACACCAAAGCCCTTCAGAATCTGTCTCCCTGGTTCAGCGCTGTATCGCTGCTGACTGCTTGCTTTCAGCACGCAGGACTGGGTGCGTTTGCGCAGCAGCTGTTTATTCTGCACGGCGAGGCAGACATTCTTCAGCAGAAGGATGACAGAAAGTCAAGAGCCAGGCTCTGTCCACAGGAATTAGTGAACATTCAAAGTCATCTTCATTCAAGACCTCATTCAGCATAGTATTAAGTAAGTTTGTTAACAACTCTTTGTTTGCTACTCCAGTCACTGGGGAAGATAATTAGGAGACATAAAGTCATACTCCATTGTAGCTCACCGTGGAGGTAATTTGATTTAATAGGGAACACGGCTTCTAAATTAAGATTTATGGTCACCATTGAAATCAGATAGTAAAGCTTTTGGCAGAGAAAGGCATATATACCCCCAATGTCCTTGTTCAAAGATAGAAAACTGTTGGAAAATGACCATGGTCTGTATTTTCAAGGACATTTGGGCTAGTATTGGTGGCCAAGGCAAAAAATGGGTCTCAAATAACCATTCCAGAAATATCAGCATGTTCAAGGCAGATAACTGAGGGCCTAAATGGACTAATTAGAGCTCCTTAACTGGCCAAGATACAAGTTCAAGCCATTGGCTTTCAGTAATTCTAGCAGAGTTAAAACATCTCACCATTCATACTAGCTGAAACTGCCCCGTATTGATGCCAGCCCATGTGGGAAGTGTCACTTTCAGCTGTGTCATTAGCTCGGCCATGGTAAGAAAGTAGAAGGTAAAGATGTGGCCATTCAACAGAGAGAAGCCAACTTAACATCTTCATATCTCATGCCTGTGGAGCAAATCTTCAAGTGGAAGGAAACAATACCAACCCTAGCAGGTCTTTTCTCCATTTCTGCACTGATACATGAGACAGACACTGGACTTACCTCTCCAGTGTGAGTGCAGACCTGAGATATATCTATCCAGTCATTCAGAATAGGATTGAAGTCTTAATTAATCTCTACTTCTAGTTTAAACTGATAATATTGTGTTGAGAGAGAAAGTATATTTCCCCAGGTACAGTCTGCTTCTAGTTTAGACTGATAACACTGTGCTGAGAGGAAGAGTATATTCCCCCAGGCATAGTGCCCATCCAAGCCAACTACTTGGTTCCCGAACTAGAGAGGGTTTCCAGAACTGAAGAAAAAAAAAGACGTTCAGGCACCAGCCTGAACCCTCCATATCAACGGTCAATTTTAAGCATTGGTGATGTGCCCTTTAGCTTGGTATGTTGGCTCATGTCAAGATCTGTGTCTAGATGTGTGCTGAAAGACTCAGATTCTCAAATAGGATAAATTTACCTTTCTTTCAACAGAACCCATGGATTTATATATTGCTGAGGGTTTTCCCAAAGTGATTTAAAGACAGCAGTATCTGTTCTCTGCTGCTAAGCTAGATGCAATGGTCTGCTGAATGAGCTTTGCTGGGAAAAACTGTCCCTGCCCATGGTAGGGGAGTTAGAACTAGATAATCTTTAAGGTCCCTTCCAACCCAAACCATTCTATGATTCTATGGTTCCATGAATTCTCCCTATTCTGCCTCTCTTCAAACTGCCCAGAAAAGAACTGCCCAAGAAAATCCTGTCTGCAGCATCCTAGCTCATTTTTAATAGCACTGACCTTTTTTGGAGACTGATTAAGTCCTCTGCACTTCTTGTTCCCACCCCATTCCCACTAATACGATCATTTCTCATTGCAGGTAAGTCATCTCACTTTGCAGTTTCTTCAGAGCCCTCTCTAACCTCAGACACAGCAAACATTTTGCAGAAGAACCCATCTAGTAAGATGAAGTCTGAACCAAACTCTCTGAAACCTTGCAGCAACCAGTCTGTAACAAAGCAAGGAGCTCACCTGTTTCAGTTTCGTTCCCACCATGGAGGCACTGCTGTCAAGCACAAATACAACGTTCTTTGGCAATGGAGGAAGATCTGTGGGGGCGAAGTAGTGCACGAAATACCCATTAAGAATCTGTGGAAGAGCAAGGAAGTCAGGATTGAAGGCAGATCATGATGCAATGTTCCACACACATCATTATGGGATGTTTGGTTGGGTACACCTGATCCTGCTTTCAGTGTCTGTGTCTACACTGGAGGATACAAGTGCTCCTTGCTATCCCTCTTAATCCCAGTCCCCTGCTTATCCAGACTGGGGGAGCCTACTGGAGCTCTCCACATCTCCTCCCATGGTGGACATGGGGGTTTCCTTGCAAATGCAGTAAGGATATAACATATGTACCCGGGGATCAGAACCGCAACGTGCATTTGGGGAACTGGCCTTGGATTCAGTTATATACAACCAGTATATTGAGAAACTTAAAAGCAGATAGAAAGAAGAAACTTAATGAAGTAAGTACCTGTGGCTTTAAAGTCCATCTTGTGGCTGCCAATTGACTGGTTTTATTTTGGGTACTTTTTCCAAGATGGAGAGGTAGCCTTCACTTGAAAAACATTTTTAAGGACATTTGGAGAAGACAATTGAACCATCTCAAGCATAGTTAATAAAACAGAAAAGATGAGTCGTGTACGGTACCTGAACATCCCCAACACTCAGCTCCCTGTTGACATCATATCGAATTATGAAGTCTCCCAAAATGCCATTTCGGGCAATCCTGGTTTGCTCAACAACACTGGGATTGAATGTAACTTTAGCTAAGGTTTTGGTATGTCCAACTACAGTAGAAGGAGGAGGAGAAACATCACCTATCGAGATAAAACCCAGATATTACAAGGTTTCCCCATTGTCTTACAGATGTCTAAGCACAGCACACAGTATTACCATGGAGTCAGGTCAACTAGCAGAGTTACATAATGAGATTAAAGATTCAGCTCACCGCTGGTAAAATAAGAACGTAGTAACCCCTCTCCTAATTCTAAACTGAAACCAACATTGCAATCCGATCAGGGATATAAATGTGTAGGCAAAATTCCTGTGCTTGCTTCTGTTTAAAGGTCACTCAACTCAAAAGCCAGACATTCTCTGTATGACTTAATTGCGCTCTGTAAATAATGAACACACAATTCAGACATGCATGAGGTACTCATTCCAGCCAACTCTAGACATCTAGAATGCAGACCCTGTACCTGAGATACTGCCAGTCAATGCAAGTATGATTCATTGGACCTGCTTAAACATTTCCTTTAGGATCAGATTAATCATACTGCAGATTTCTCCCTATTGATTATAAACAGGTCTTGCAGTGACTTGTTCAGATGTACTGCAGGCATGTGAGGTGGGACTGATCTGACTGACTGCTTGATCTGACACGCACCTTATGTGTAACGTCTACATCTGAACAAGTCATTTTAGCTGCCTTTATGCTCTGCAAAGAGTCATCAAGATAGTCGCTGAAATTTCAGTCCTACTGACTGAGACAAAATCCAACACTTGCCAGTAGAGTAATGCAAACTGCATCCCTGAGAGGTAACTCACCCTGATCTCCGAGACCCCTTCCTGAGGCAATGAAGAGAGATGTGCCTTTTAGAGGCCATCTAAGCGGAAGACAATAATTTAAGTCTAAGACATCCTGAAGGAGCCTCTGCTTGTTTTGTCAGCTGTGTTCATTTTCTGAAGTTGAGGGATATGGAGATTGCTTGTTGTGTCTCTGTATAACTGAAATCCCACCTTACTCTCTTCTGGTGTGCCAACTGTCTATTCCCTCTGAACCCTTACATGAGACTGACCAAAGGCCACATTTGGCCTTGAACTTCCCCAGATTTTATGGGCTTTCTCCCTAATCCTAACTAGCTATTGAAAACAAAATAGGTTCTAAACTGGTGTTCTTCTTGGGTGCTTCAACTCTCACAGTGATTATTCCAACACTCCTCTGAGGCACAGAAGTTCTATTATATTTGCTCATGTGCTGATTAAAATTGGTGGGAATGAGCTGCTTAATTATACTCTGTGTGTGGGTCTCAAATCTTTGCCAAAGATGGCCCAAGAAGTCTGTGGTGTGGCAGGGAAAAGAAAAGATGTGTGAGATTCTGTTCCTGTTTAGGTATTTACAGTGCAAATACCTACGTCTGAGCTTATTTTCTAGGCTCTCATTATGCTTAATGAAGATCTGGTAAAGAGTGTCAGGGGAGATTAGGGTATTATACATCTGGCTAGACATAGACATCTGCTTTAAGATAACTTTAATTATGTGCTATACCCCATTAACAACACTGATCACAACGACAAGGTGCAGGCATCTCCTATCCAGGGGTTCCTATAACACTATGCAACGAGGAGTAGCACTTCTCCACCTTTGTAAAGTGCTTTGAACAGTTTTAAAGAAATGCAACATGACATCTGTATGCAACATTGAACACGATCCACCTCACATCCAGATCACAGAGTGATTTACAAAATCGAATACCTATAATTATGTCCATTTAACTAGTAGGAAAATGGAGGCATGGAGTGGTTACCTAACTTACCTGCCTTCCCACAGGTCCAAGTCCATAGAAATGCCAGGACTAGGGCTCTTGTGGGTTTATAAAATGATTAGCCAAAGCTGTGGTGTTTATCCTGAAGTGCAATGTATTATCTAGACTCCTCTAGGCAAAGGAATGAAAGTAAGTCATAAATCAATAGCACCCTAGGATGTTAGTTCCACATTGATTTGGCTTTACTTTTATAGCTGTCCCATGAGTGCATTTGAGTGGACAAGGCACAGGATTGTGCTATGGAGGCAGGGAAGGGTTTTCTCATAGGCTCAACTTCTACACAAATAAATTATTGTTGGAGGACCTGGAATGTGAAACAAACTCATCAGCAAAAGCCTTGACCAAGGAGGCTGAATGACAGATATTACTCAATTTCAGTAAAGTCAAGAATTGACTCTGCATCACAGCTTCTCTGACTATGCCAATTCCAATCCATCCATCCTGACAGAAACAGAGAGAGAGGTCCCAGCCAGTACAGTGAAATCATTAAGGACACTAGTGTTCAATCTTAAAGGGGGCTTATGAAAGTATTACCCAGAGCTTTGCCATTTTTTCTAAAATCTGTGTACAGTTCAGACTTCTCCTGGCAAAGAAAAGTCATACATCAAGTTATACAAGTTTTTACCTCCATCTTGATTTTTTACTGTGACAGCTGCCTTTTGATCTGATGAAACAACAAATGTAAAGAATATTTAATACACAATGCATCAGATTTTTTTGTACTGGTCTTCCTGGATTTTCCATCTGTCTTCTATCATTTCCAAAATCCCATTTAACTGTCAATGTGTGGGAAATGCCCAGAATCCATATAAATGGCTTAACAGTTCATTTATATTTTCTGATCTATTTGAGGGTTTCACATTACTTCTCCTCAACTGCTGAAAAGCAAGCACTGTTGTCGGTTAGGCTGCTTGGCCATATCACATCAGGGTTAGTGAAAATCAGTCTCACACTGGGAACAGAAGCTCTCTCCTTACACCTACTGCATGTACACGTCTGTGGCTGTGGCCTTTGGACTTTGCTGCTGCTTCTCTGCCATAAGTACATTGATGGATGAGCATAGCATGCTGTGCACCACAACAGCATGAGTTCCAGTCCTAGTTTCTATGGACGCTGACCATCTGAAATTAGCTGAGTTAGATAGACGCTCCATACCTCAGTTTACCAACCTGTTAAATGGGCATAATCACACATATCCAGTTTTATAAAGCACTGTGGAATCTAGATGGGATCACATTGTCCTCTTCTATTACTCCTCAAAACACTCATTGGAGGTGAGAAATGTCATCCCCTGTAACACAAACAGTGCTTTAGGAAGCCCTGGAGAAGAGGTTTCCAAGGCTGCCTCACATAGCCGTTGTCAGTGACAAGAATAGCTGGGGAAGCTCTCCCATATTCATAGCCACTCATGTCACATTGCCAGGACGGAGATTAAAACCCAAAAAATGGTCTGATAAAAATATCCAAAATAACCATGTTTTCCCCCAGAATAACAGGAATCAGGTCTGGAAGGCAGGTTGTCTAATTCATCCCTTGATCCCAGATTGAATCGTTTCTGTCTTGGTTTTATGACATGGTCTGGAAAAACTCCAGACCTCCAGTAATGGAGACTCAGTACCTGACCTTGCCAGTCCTTTCCAGCTTCACTTTTTCACTGTTAGACATTTTCAACGTCTAATTTACATTTTTCTTTCTGAATTATAAACCCATGACTTCTTACTCTTTCTATTATTGGCACAGAAAGCACAGTATTCTCCTCCTTGCAGCAGCATTTATATATCTGAATACAGTCACTATGTCTCCCCCCCAGGTTTCTTTTTCAGGCAGCACTTGATGTCTGGATCACAATTACTCTCCTCTGTTTATTGGCCAGTTCTTTTCAGACAAGTGACTGAGAGAGGAAAATCTATGAGATATTACAGAGTATGGATGCATGGATGAACTCCAAGGACTTGAGCTGGTCTGTGCTCACACTGAGGTAGTTAATAGAGCTTTTAGACAAACTTTCCACCAAATTCAGCTAAAAAAGTATATAGAGCAGGAAAAAGCATTTTTTGTATGAAACCATAGTTCTCACATGATGAGCAGCTAAACCTGTATTATTTTGAAGACTCTCAGAATCAGGATTAGAGCTCAAATGCAAAGTTCATCCTCTGCTAACACGTGGAAATTCCTAGACAACTGTGGTAAGAAATAAACGTCTCTGAGACCTATGACTTCAAAGAGAAATAGTCATTCTCAACCAGCCTAGTGTCTCCCTGCCCAAGTCCGTGGCCAGTTCTCACACCGCTGTGCTGGAGGAAAAGGAGAAGGACAGTCATCCCTGAGGATGCTGGGTAGGACATCAGAAAATGGCTCTATTCTGAGGTTACCAGAGAAGGCCAGGATCGTTTGCCTCAGTGTCTCCTATTTTGGGATTCACATGTGACAGAAGACAACACCTGCACATGCCAAAATTCACATACCTAGTATCTTCCTTTGGGAAAAATACAGCTCCCAGATGGAGCTGCGTGCTCAGGAATCACTAACGAAGGAAATATCCTGGAAAGACCTGTCATCACACTGCCTCTGCTCCATATTCCAAGAGGATGTATGCAGGACTTTCTGAGAGCCTCTGTTTATAGCAAAGCACAGCTTTACTTTTCATAAATCACTGAAATTTTCTGGAACCAAGTCTAGTATCTGTATCTTGGGCCCCTACAGACAAAAACAGGCAGAAGTGCACTCTTTACTGCTTTTGCTCCTACTGCTGTGAGTTCTGTGCTGTTTTATAAACAGCAAAAAGAAGTGTCCTTCACTCTTTCTCATCAAGGGACATCTTCTGTTTAAGTTTTGACTCTTCTGTTCATTAAAGTGCATGGATACTAGCAGTTTGGCTGGAGTCAAAAGTGCAAATCCTGAGTGACCACTAAACAAAGAAATTTTTTCCACTATGCTTCCTGCATGGTACCTTGGCTCTACAGATAGTATGTAGAAAGCACCACAAATGTAAGAAGACTGGTTCATGACTCCTGTGCAAAGATCCCTTCCCTCTTTGAGACAGGTGTATCCCGTCTGTTGCCATCAGTCCTGGTGTCATGTAAACCGACACATGATGAAAACCCCCAAATTCTGCCAGTGACACCAGGCTTGGAGCCACTCAGACTTCTTGTTGCAACTTCATCACTGTCTACTTGCAGAATCAACAATGGACAGTACTCTGAGGACCATACCAGGGTAGGAAGCTTCCTCTTCACATCCTGAACCCGAGTCCCAGAGAGGCAGCAGACTGCCCTAAGAAGTGGGTCCAGTCTGCATATTGTGCCTTCTGTTCCCTTCAGAAGGCATTCTCCTGTGACAATAACACATCTTTTCCCTTCTTTATGGAAGCAGTTTTGATGCAGAGCCTAGGCTGACTTAACCTTGGCAACAACCACAAGCTAGATGAACCATCGTCCTTGTTATATTGTTCGGTTCTACTGGCAGAGCCTCATACCCGTGATGCAAGAGCACCTTGGAAGGTAGGATAGTCATGGAGGAGATGTGCCTGCTGCACCAGGCAGGAACTTGTTGCCATTGCCCCTATCCCTTAAGTCACTGTGTTCAGCCAAGTGAAGGTGGGGAATCCTCCGTACTATGTGACCTGTCTGCCTGTTGGACCTGTCTCAGGGAAGATAGGGTGTGATTCCAGTAGTCTCTTTCACACTTCCTGATACTCCTCAACCTATACAAGCTGTTTTAAATCTGAAGCACAGAACCAAGAATTATAAGTGCTCACAGATTGCCATTTGGAGAGCAGGTTAAGAGAATTCTCCCTGCGTGTCATTTATATATAGGAATTTCCATACTGCACTAGACCAACAATGTGTCTGCTCTGCTTAGTCTGTCTCTAACCTTGATCAATGACAGATGTTTTGCAGGAAACCATATACCACAATGCACTTTGATACTCCCTGCTAGGTGAAAAAGGCTTCCTGTCTTTCCTGATGAGCAGCAGAGCACATTTGTCACACAGTGCGTGGATATACAGCAGAGAAACCAATTAGTTGCATAAGGCTTGATCTGAAGTTGGCCCAAGTCACTGACAGCCTTGATTTCAGCGTGATTTGGATGAAATCAGTAAAATCACACTGAGCAGTCAGTTTAACTCCATGTTCACATGCTTCGGAGTCTTTACCTGGCAGACATGAACAGCTCCACTGATTTTGCTGGCATTGTGTCACTTAAAGTAACTGAGGATCAAGTCCCACAAGACTCCACATCCTGCTTCCAGCTCTGATTCGCCCTCTTTTTTTGGTGAGATTTTTGTCAACACATAGCAATCACAGTATCCTGTGCTCCTCACTGTTAGTTTACACTGGAAAAATTACCTTACACTGTTTGAACAGTGAGCAAGGACAGTTAGGGGTAAGAGTAGACACGTGGACCGTACTTTGTGCTTTGGCAAAACCTGGATTTTCCTCTTGGAATTTCCCATGTTCTAAAATGCAGGATTTCCTATCTGCCTTGGCATGGATGGATGGAAAAAACAATTCATTTAAAATAAACAGTTCCCAGGAGATGTGGAGCCAGGGAAGAGCCTGCTCAAATGCTGCGCACAAGGCCTGAAGGCCCAGTTCAAAGCTCATAAGGACAATAACAAAAAATAATCCTGTTGAGTTGAATGGGATATTATATTCATTAAACTTCAAAGCAACCTGGTCTAGTGGAAGGTGTCCCTGCACATGGCAGGAGGGTTGGGACTAGATGATCTTTAAGGTCCCTTCCAACCCAGACCGTTCTGTGATTCTATGATTCTAAGTTCTCACATGCTTATGCACAGATACCATGTAGACAGTCATCTATAGAAAACAGAATAAAAGCCATCAGCCTTTATGATAAGACCGAATTCCTACCACTGAACTGCACAGAGTTCATAATCCTGAAATCCCTTTCACATTGTACCCATTATAACAGCGTTCATGAACCTGGAGACTGCCCTGCCAGCGAATGAGATATCTAAATGGGAATTGCTGATGGCCTGCAATGCTTAGAGACTTGCTTGTCCCTCAAATGCAGCCACCTCTGGCATGGAATGTACCTGTCATACAGTGATTGCAGCAAGAATTAAGAAGGGAAAGTAAAAAAATGTCTCTTTCTAAATACCAGCATAGTTGGAATTTTCCAGAATAATTTATGCCTAACGAGCCACTAACATTCATTTTTCTTGTGGTCTTCATGAGATGTGTCCTCTAGTTTCTAATGCGGTCTTGATTTTAGACAATGTTGCTTTAATACAATGCTGAGGTTTTATTTAATGCCTCATTTGGAGCAGAGGGAAAGTGAATGAAACACTAGTCTACACGGTTTATCCAAAATTGCTTTGGAGAACTCCCAACACTGCCAGTCCAGTTCTTGAGCAGCGATGAAGGCCCCATGAGTAACACAACCATGGGTCATTAAATCTCTCCTTACCTTCAACTTTCCCGTTGCCTTTATGCTTGCTATTTCGAAGGGGTGGCACTTCCAGTGAAACTATGCCTGAGTTCTATGAAGGCCGCATGAGTAACACAACCATGAGTCATTAAATCTCTCCTTACCGTTGCCTTTATGCTTGCTATTTCGAAGGGGTGGCACTTCCAGTGAAACTATGCCTGAGTTCTCCAGGATGTTCACCTCCACTCGTAACCTCCCCACCAGCTGCTGGGGCCGGATGCTGACTGTATACTCATATTTTCCCAGTCGCCTTTGCAAAAGCTCTTCATAATGCAGTAGGAACTTGGCCTGCATCTTGCGAGGAATGAATACAGAAGCTTTGAATGTCTCATAGCCATTCTCCCTGGAAGGAAAATCCAAAGACACCTTCACACCCCATACACATCACACACCACTTCCTCCAGTGAATGAGGAATCTGGATTTTATTGGTCCGATGAAAGTATTTCCTATCACTGGATATGTGAAACAAGCAAGAAAGAAAACATCATACTGCTTCACAAAGCACTGGACACGTAGGAGGTCTCCACAGGAGGAAAGGTCTTAAAAGACAAGATGACTTCTTACGGAGAGGAATATGACAGACATGCGGAGCATGGAGCAGGGCCAGGGGAAAGGCTGTTGCTTGGTTTCTTACACAGAGAAATTGCAAGACCCGTATTTAATTCTTGACTTTGCCACTGCTGACTCATTGCAATATCTTAAGCAAAGTACAAATAAATTCCTCTTCCCCAGTATTAGCTGTTCATAGCTACATACATGATGAGGAAAATAGGACCCTTAAGAAAACTTTACCACTGGGCACTTTCTAAAATGATTCTTTTCTTCTGATTGACCACAGTGTGTCATCAGTCACCCACTGACAGCCAGCTTTCTCCTGGCTAGTCTGAAGGGAGATGAATTCCCACCTTGAGACTTTACTGGCTTCGGCTGTCCTTCTCTTAAACACAGATAAGTGAAGATACTCTACCTCCCATACAGTGCACTGTAGCGTCCGGCTACCAGGCACTGATGTGATGCCAGGCACATTATTTTGGGAAAATCAAAAAGCCGCATAACGAGAAGGAAAACTTTTAATGCCATGTAGGTGTAACTTCAGAACTCAGTGATGTGAAGTTTTGGTGATGACCAAAATTTGGTGAGTACTGAAAATTATTTGAGACTTATTTCTCTAACCCACATAAAAAGATTTATTTTTTTTTTAAAAGTATTAGCCTTCCAGACAGTTGGAATGACATCTCTGGGTCATACCAGTGACCTAATAATGACAGGTAGTAATCACCTACAGAGGAGGATGCAACAGGGCAGGACTAGAGAAATAAAGTGCTGCAAGAAAAACAGAACTCTTTCAGGTCCTGCCAGTCTGTGTCTGGATCCTGCGGCAGCATCCTTTGCTAAAAGTTCCGGATGGATTTTTCCTAACAAAAATTTGTCTAGTCACTTTCTGAACCCACATTAAGTTTAGCATAGACAATTTCTAGTGGCAAGAAACACAATTTATGTGAAAAATGCCTTATTGTGGCCATTTTGAACCTGATAATGTCATTTGATTTTCCCTAGGTTTTCTATATAAGGCAGAAAATAAAAATTCCTTATTCTCCTTTCACATATCACTTATGAGTTCAGATATCTGACAGACGTCTCCATCTCCACAGTTCATCATTTCTCTGGTCTGCAAATCATAGTCCATTCAGCTGTTCTTGATCATGTGTTCGTGTTGGAATAGAGCTTCTGTCCCAGCTAACTGGGACATTCAATTTAGTAATTTCTTCCTGTAAAGCCATGGATGGGTATGCCAAAGCAGCCAAAATAAAGATGGGAAGAGAGTATGTTACTTCCCAGAACACAGACAAATGCACTCCACTTACCTTCCATCTGTAGGGCTCGGAGGTTTCTTGTGCCTTCCTTTGTCATCACTGCTCTGTTTCTTTTCTTTCCCTGTGACCTCTCCGTAGTAAGTCTTGTTTCCAATGCTCCTGGAGAGACCAGACATGTCAGCATGACCACTCTGCACCCATATACAGTGAAGCCCACTTAGAAGTTCCTTGGCTGGTTGTACCAGCATAGTACGTTTACCTTCAGGAGTTTACCTCTCTAAAATGCCAGTTCAGTAGGTAATGCTCAAAGCACAAGGATGCAAACCAGAAAGAAAAGCAATTGCCAAGAATCCCAGTGAGCACTTTTTTTGCCTGGTCTCAGATCCACCATTGGTGTCAATACATGTGGCAATGTTCAGGGTAACAGCCCTCAGTTAGTTGTCTCCCTAACCAAAATGCTTCTCCCTGGGAATGAATTACAGGCCCATGGATTGCATAAGAAAACAGCCCTTAACATATATTTTGACTGGTCAAAGGTGAAAGACTCTATTTCCTCCTATTCAGCCCAAATGGAAGTCTTTCTAAAAGAGCTGGTCCCCTCTCTGCTGTGGTCAGGTCTGTAGCTGTGGCTCCAATATCTACCCACAGAGGGGAGCTAAGCATGACCAAATCTTTTAAATTTTAACTTTTAACTTAACCTTTTAACTTTTTAAATTAAGAGCTTGCTTTATGCCTTAGTGAATCATTTCAGCATGAGCTTGGTTGCACTCTACTTGCTCTGTTATCCACACAGGCTGACAAGCACCTCCAGCAGGAAATCAACCTATCTGATATTTGGAGTTGACTCTCCTCCTCCATTGACAGTATGGAGAACCTGAAACAATGAGGAGCTGCTTAGGCATCACAGTCAGTTGGGTGAGATAACTATCATGTGCCAGTGCTGTTGAAACTTTAAATAGAAAGGTTTCTGAGAGCTAGGAGAGATTTTATGGTCCAAATCACAGAGAAAGGAGGAGAAGAAAGTTGTTAAAAAAACACTCAAAGGGGAAATAGAAGAATGTTCTTCCTCAGGTACACTGAGGACTTGAATCTTAGTATCATGTCATCCAAGCACTTGCTCTGTGCTTTGGAGCCATGATCAGTCTCGGATGGATTATATCATGTGTGTGGTTTTATTTTTCCCAAAGAAATGCAAAAAGCCCTTGATACATTCCTACTGCAGATTAATCAGTTTTCAAATTCTCAGAGAGCTATATGTGGGACAGGAGAACCATTGTCCACCCAGCTGTCAGCATTACTTACTTACATGGTAAAGTTGGAGATGAAGGCTGCAGCTGGGATCTGCATCTCAAACACACCTTCTCGTGCCTCGGATCCACTGTTCACCATTGTGCACGACACCGTGGTGAAAGCATACCGAGAAATGATTGTGGATTTCACAGTGAACTCGGACATCCGAGGCCTGGTTTCCTGTAGGTATCAAAAGGCTACCTATTAACATTGACAGCTAGGTAACTCACCCCTGCAGTTTTTCAGTGGCTTTAATACTTAATATGCTCAAGATAATTCCCACCCTACCCGTATTAGACACCCCTATGCAAGAGTCAACGGCAGACAAAGTGGGCTTGCCCTCAAAATTTCAGGTGAGCTGCAAAAGGTAAACCAGGAACATGGCACTGCCTTTGTTCAGGCACAAGAGCAAAGGCCACAGTCACTCTCCAATCCTTGGGAAGGTTCCAGGAAGAAGGAGAGCTCTGAGTATGCCAGCCCTTATGTTGTGGAACACACTCACAAAATCCACCAGTATCCTAAACTGCACCCTTCAACTCTGACCCTGTGAGAGGATCAGGATTAGTCCCATATGTCCTGGGAAAAGAAGCCCAAAATACGTCCCCACAGCATCCAGAACTCATGTCAGAAAAACTGCCCTGTGGACCGTGGACAAGAGCAGATTTAAAACCTCTTGAAAGACTGAGAACACTGTGTATGAAGAAGCATCTACAAATTCACACAATATGAGATCCATAAGTTATGTGAAAAGAAAAACTGTTGTCAGTGGAGTACGTTCAGTCCTCCTCGGCTGAGAAACCATCGGAGGTCTCAGCCAATGGACAGAAGAGACTTAATAAGAAACACTGACACTGTGACGTCTCAGGCAAAATATTTTAAGCTTTTTAGCCCACGCTGGATTCCTTCCAGCAGAGAAGCAGCAGAGACTGCAATGAATGACACATGATGTAGCAATGGAAGCTAACAGCCAATTTCTGCTTCTTGGGAATGTGTTTTTGTGCACCAGTCCTGGGTTGGAGCATTTCTCCAGTCTAACATGACTTTTTTACAGCAATGTCTCCATGGAGCTCAAGAGTTTTCTTCCTGGAAGACTTCAGTGTATTTAACCATAAACAGTCCATGTAAAAATACCCATCTGTTATGTTGCCTTAAACAGTCAAAGACCAAACCCTCGAAAGTAGAAGGAAGCTAGAGAGTAAACTACATTGCACATACAGAGCAGCTTCACTAAGCCAAACAAACTGAGACTCTTCCTACTGAGGTTGATAAAAAGTCACAGCCACATAAGACGTGTGAAGACAAGACCATGCTCTTCAGCTGCACTTCCAGGCTCTTTTTCCGAACAAAAATAATTTTGACAGATGGCTTAACGAAGGGGGAAAGTGGTAGTGTAAGTATGAAACAGGAATATTTTGCCAGTGCCTGATGGCATCAGAAGCAGTTGTAAGTGAGCATCCAACTAGCTAAGCTGCTGGCCTAGTGCATTCCAGGCAAACAGAAGAATGAGGATCCACAAACACAAAACCATCGATAGATTTGGAAATAAAGCCCCACCTGCCTACACTTTCAAGGTTTGGAAAGACTCTGAGAAACATGTCTCAAATTAACCTAGTCATGATCGATATCTTTAACTGCTGGAGAGTGTGTGATGTGCTCTGTGTCCAGGATCATCCTGCTGAGCAGAGGCTCAGCTCACATCGAGCACAATGGCAAGAAGCTAGCACTTCTAGGGTGTGATTCTCACTGATTTCAGACAACTCAGTGCAATGGATCTAGACTACAGCACATCTAGTATCACACCTAATGTGCCCCCACCCACTCCCCCCTTAGGCCCCTGGTGGTTTTTACTCAATCACTGTTGATTAGAACTAGATCCGGTTGTTCTTAGGACCTTCCCTGATACATAGGCATGACTTTGAAGTCTCTCGATCCTGAAGGTATACAGGATGGGGAGTTTTGATCAGAAGTAGTGTTGTAGGAACAACAGATATAATGAGCTGATGTTTCATTCAGTCTTCCATACCTCTAATTGCCTGTGGCATAGCAAGTGATATAGAGGGTTTAATAACAGAAGTCAAAGAAAGAATCTGAAACTACAGCAAACACTCCGATTCCAGGTGTACTGCATCCGCTTCCCTGTTCTGCCTTTCCTCATAAGCTGTGGGTTCAAACATGGTGGATGGACAGCTCAACAGCAAAAGAGGATCAAGCCCTCAGCCTTCTACCTGAGATACAAGGTAGTTCTGCAGTGCCAGATCTGACACTGGGTCTAACACTGTGAATGTGGTGATGGATTTGTCTGAAGTCCGAAAGTCTTTAGAGTATGACAGAGGACATGCACTTGCCCTTGTTATGACAAGAACGTAAGAATGCTTGTATTGGGTGAGAACAAAAGCAATTCTAACTCTATAGCCTATCACTGTCAGAGATCAATAATGCACGCTTATAGAAGAGTATAAAATTAGCCCAAACTGCACCGATATCACCCCAAAATATTCTCTCAGTAATTTGTGGCTGAAGGAACTTCTGAACCAAGTGTGGTATTTCTGTGCTTCATAAACCACAGCGGATTTTTATTCTAAGACTTTACATAGCTGCTTTTTTAATCCATGAAAACTTTTAGCATCCTCAACATCTTGTAGCAGGGAGCTCCACAGCTTAATGATATTTTATAGGAAGAACCACATCGCTTAGGGTTTTTTCTGAATCTACTACTTGCTGGCTTCAACTGATCTCTGTGATATCTCTCTATCCCACTGAGCAAGGTCCAGCTCTGACACCCTCACAGCCTAAGGAACGACATAACCAAATGAATAAAAGACATTCAACACCTCTCCCTCTTCCTGGTGGATAGGAGCTGCTGTTGGAGAAAGCAAAGTCTGAATAAGGGCATCACATACAACTGAGGATGAAAGAACTGATTCATCTTCCCATCCCTGGAAGGGATCTGCCATTCCTTGTATATAGAAAATACGGTGGGGGCAGAGGCAGTTTCCAAACAGGTTGCTAGGTCGGGCTTGGCGGGCAGCCCAAGTTCCAGTCTGTGATTCTTGTGCGTTCCCTGGAGCTCTTGCACAATCCGTCAGAGCCTGATGCTCTGACTTACAGCTGCGCAAATGCCTGTTTGTTTTCTCCACTTTTTATTAAGGCCTTCAGAAGATGAGAGGCAGCACAAAGGAAAAAAACAAAACAAACCATTTGTTTAATATTATTATTACTGCGATTTATTATCCCTATTAAAAATAACGCTAGGGAATGCCAAGGCGGCAGATTAGCACACTGCTATGAGGCAGGTTGGCTGGATGCTTTATGAAGGTGTCCTGGTGATTATGAGGAACTGGGAGCTAAAATATTCTTGCCAAACAAATGATTTTATGCTTGTTCACATCAAATGTTTGGAAAGACAGAAGAGAGCTGAAGATCAATGAAAAACACTCCATGTTTTTACCTTTATCAGTTGTTTTCATCAAAACAAATTAACCATATCTCAGATTAGAAGTAATAAACTGGTAATAAGACTGAGAGTTGCTCTCCTCCAGGCTGCTGATTCAAATCTGTCAAAGATCAAAGGGACCAGAAGCACTTAACATGTGATGGCCGCTCCGTGTGTGAAATTCGCTCCTCCTGCTCTCAACTGGGAAGCCCAAACACCTCAGAAAAGCCAAAAAAATAACTGCCCGTGAACAGCAATTTCGCTGGCTGCCTCTTGAGCCAAAGTTTTGATCAAAGTGGTGCAACTCTCAGTGCAGAAATGTAGCCAGATCTCACAGATATGCTGTACATCTCATAGCTGCAGGTAAACTTCTTAAAGAAGGTAGGATATTGGCTTCCTTGTTTTCTTCCTTTCTTCCGTAAATTGCAGTGTCAGAGAACAACAGAGATCTTCCATTTTCAAAGCAAATTCTCCCTTTCTCTTCAAATTCAATGAGATTCCATTGCATGGTAGAGGTTTCTAACACTGCATATTCACTCTCCAAATCTGGGGTTGACAAGATGTATTGGGAAGTATTAGAAGAACCTGTTCCTGTTGCATTAATCAAAATGAAGATTTTTTTTTTTTTTACCTAGAATCTCACCCTACCATCACCTACTGATACAGGTCATTCCTGGGCACAGGGATGCACACATATATATACATAGAGCAAGTGTAATTCACATGAGGTAAAATAAAGACACAATGTGATACGTACCAGCCTCTGCAAAAATTTGGCCTGCCTTGGAACACGACGTGCAACCTGCAAAGAGTTAAGGGAGTTAATGGAGCCTCGTCAGCTTACAGAAGACATGTCACTTGTTCAAATCCAGACGCGGGTTTGTGTGACTGATCACCCATGGCCAGGTTCAAATGTCCCTCTGGTTAAAATTAAAACCTAAATCTCTTCTATATTAACAGACCCACTGATCAAAGCTCAGCAGTGGAATGCAGCTCTTGCAGGCAAGGTGGCACTCTGTGTTTTGCAAATGCTACTTGTCAAGAGACCCTCTATTTTAAGCCCTACTTCTGGACACTGTGTCTTGGCCTTGAATACATTTGAATAAGTGTATTCCCTTATAGTTTCCTATGGAGTCACACAAAGGCTCTGTGTCACCATTTTTGCCCCGTTGCATGGTTTACAGCACATGATGAGAAGGGCTGCTAAATGATCATCAAATGCCACACAGGGCCCATCTACATCCTCAGGTAAGTAAAAGCCAAAGCCCATTCCCCAATCCAGATGTGGTCTCCATCCATGCAAGAGCATTCAGCACGCACCATGGGTTGCAGACACTGGGCAGGGAAAAGGCTGAGCGCACAAGCCCAGTCACCCAAGACTGTCGTCGGCACAGCGTAGCTGCTTCCAGCTTGAGCAGCGACCAGGTTATAACCTAGCACCCATGGCTTAGCAGGCATAACCCCATTCTGCTGCACGTGTGACCAGCTCCACGGGAGGACTTGTGTAAATTAATGTTACGGCATCAGCTTTAATGATATTACCTCAACAGCAGATCTGTTGCCTAAAACCTCTCCACAGGTGCTGTGGATTTATTGCACAGCAATAGAAAAGCACTAGTTATGTGAAAAAAGGGAATAAAGGCATTTAAACTCAGCCACAGATTTTATTATTAAACAAAGTGCTTCACCTGTGACAACACAATCGTACTCATTGCATCGCCCTTCACAACAACTCCTCTGACTTCTTCCCTGCACATGGTGTAAGCCTCAGCTTAGCAACATCTCCAAATCAAATCCCTCCCCAAAACAGAGAGTAGAAGTCTCTTGTCAATGAGGAAAGCCAAGTGACTTCTTAAGATGTCAGTGAAACTCCAGGGAGCAGAGGAATGCAGAGATATTTCTTTACCTGATTTGCCCTTTCTGTTGATTTACACTGAAACAACAGCAGTCCTTGCGAAAGAGATGACTTTATGTCTGTTTATATCTTGCATTGAAAATCTCAGGAAAGCCCAATGGAGAAATTAAACTGTCCTCCACTAGAATTTTTATGATTTCCTACTGCATTATTTTAGCTGAGGTCTTGTAAAATTAGAATCAAGAAAACACAGCTCCCTTGGGAAATTCTCAATAGGGAGAGCAGAGAAGAGGAGAGGAGGGGAGGGGAGGGGATTTTTCTGCAGTTTAAATTTTGGAATAAACTTTCTGCCTGGGTCTGGTATCTCAGGCAAGTAAAACACCCCAGGAGCCTGCTGTGAGAGGCTGCAAGTCTCCATCACTGTAGGTTCTTCAGAACAAGCCAGAAAAATGTATGTGAAGTTGGTCCTGCCTGCAGCAGAGGCAGGGATGAGAGATCAGTGTTCCTCAGTATTTTTTTTACTAAAGGATTACCTTTTGGAAAAAATCCACCTGTGACGCTGTAGGGAATGGTCACAATGGTTTTTAATGAATAATTGGTGAAACTGGAAATTTGGTTACTATTTTTACCTTCCCCCACCACACACCCATTTTGATTTTTTATCTGCATAAGAAGGTTTTGTAGGACTTGGCTCCTTCTAACGTCTTTAGGATAACCAGTAGACATCAGGGAGTAGCTAAGGATCACCAGATAACAGTATTCTGTTTGCTAGGACTTCATGACTAGTGCCAAAGCACTGCTGCAGGGTTCATGATACTGCTCCGTCCATCGAACTGTTCTGAACCAGCCAGCTTCACTAGCATCATCTAATGGAACAGTTTCTAAGTTACCATCAACCTTTAGTTTTAAAGCCTACCAAAACATTCATTAAAGCCCAAAAATTGCTAGTAGTGACCCCACAGCTTTGCCATCTGCTAATCTTAGCATGGTATACAGAGTATAAACTGAGCAATAGCAACCCAACTACCTGTCCAGAAGAACTACCTCTAGTGCAACGGCAATAACCAGAGAACTTGTCAACTCTCTTAGCAGAGTGGTCAGTCCTTGGATGAGCCAACAAGTAATCCACGCTCATTGCAAACACAGTGATCCTGCAAAGACCTGTGTCTGTGCTTGCCTTTGTGTAGGAGGATCCTTCCAGTTACACACAGCCTTGGCTCTCCAGAATTACAGATTTGCTTATAGGGGCTGTAGCATGTTGATCTAGGGGAGAACTTGCCTCTTCTTAACCTGGCTCATGTGTGAGGATGGACAGATGCCCTCTTCTAGATCTGGCTGTCCCAGGGGACTAGATCACCACCCCTATTTAAACATGACTGGTTTTTAATTGGAAGTTACTACTGCCACTGATCTGCCAGCAACACAGCTCCTGCGAAAACACCTTCATTTGCCTCAAGCAATGTCAGCCAGGTTATTTCAATACTGTGAGCCAGTTGCTTGAGCTTCACAACTGATTTTCCCCCCTAAAAGCAGTGAGTGTTCCCATATACCACTGAGCTGGCAGGACAGTAATGCAGATATTCTCTCCCACTTGCACAGGTGAGTCTGCAAGACAATGTTGGTTTGTGGCTGAATTCCCCAACAAGGAATATGTGTTCACAGTAATCAGGATTGACGACAAAGTTGCTGAGGTTCTTATAGGGGAGAGAGATGGGGAGTTCTGGAGAGAGATCCTTCCCATTCTAGATGGGATGAGCAGCTGAGTGACCAGTTCTGAGATGGGTACAGACACCTATGAAGAGTCTATTCTTCCTGCTTACTGTGTGGCAGAAGATGCATCACATAAGAGGCATTCACTGACATTTTAGACATGCTAGGGTATCCCACCTGGCCGTCAGCAAGGCACAGGTCTTCCACACATCCTGCGCTTCATATCTGCCAGTCCCACACGGATGGCTTGGATATTACAGAGCCTCTCAGAGCTGATCATATTTAGATAAGTGACCCACAGTCACATGGCAGCTGGTACAGACCTAAAGGATGCGAGCACAGATCTGAAGCTCATCCTCTGAAATCACAGCCTCCCAAATCACCACCCAAACTCTCGTTAACTTGCAAGAAGAGTTCATTGCCCTTTCAGCTCCCTTTCCCCAGAAAGAGACACACAACACCACAACATAACATCCCTCACTTTCAGAATATGTTTTTCTTCTCTCCTGGTCAAGAGGCATTTTAAAAGCTGAAACTCATGTGGTTCATTTTGTCCAGCATGAGTTAAAAATCAAGTATGGTAAGACGGAGATCATAGGCAGAAAAACTTTCCGCCGAGCCTGCAATACTCTGAATTACTCAGACTGGCGCACAGCCAGGACACTGTGTTAACTCTCTTGTCCCTGCAAAATGCCTCGTTAGTGCAGCTATGGGATGTCAGCTTTGAACCCATTCCCTGGCAGTAGCACCCATCACGGGAGGGTGCTCCCGGCTTAGCACCTCCAACTCATCAGCAGCAGCCTCCCACGGAGCTGAGCCACAGCCGTGGCCACGCTACAGAGACGGGTGCAATAAACGCAGTTTTAGCAGATTGCCCTGTGTGTTAATGCTGACAGTGAAGAGGGACGAGCCAGCCCCAGCCACCAGATCCTCCCGAACGACGACTGCCTTAAAACCTACTTGCTCCATGATGCTGTAGTCTGCCATCAGCTCCTCTTCCAGGTACCTGGCCATCAGCTCCGAGTCCGGCTGCCCTGCTGAGGTGGAGAAGCCAGGAGAAGCCCCACCAGAGCCACAGCCAAAGGATCATGGCGGAGTGGGGGCGCTGGCTGGGGCTCCCTGCCCCGAAGGCGAGAGGAAAGCCGGGCTGCCCGCGGCCGCTGCCTGCGCTGCCTGACGGCTGCGAGGAGGCTGACAGCAGGCGAGACGACCCACCCTCTTCTCCTCCTTCCCAGCTCGGGACCGGCCCCTTTTCCACTCGGGGCGGCTTCCAGTGCTGCCAGGGGCTGCGGGGACTCCGTCCTGCAGCTGCTGCCCTCCCATGGGGGTCCCGTGGGACAAGCCACTGCCATGCCCCTCTCGACCATGCCCTCCGCCCCCGTCTCACCGCGCACAGCGGAGAGGGGTGGCGCTGGGGGTCCCTGAGGTGCCGGCCGCTCCGGCACCAGCAGCACCCCAGCCCCTCGGCGGGGGGATCAC
>NW_010254562.1:49617-88199 GCF_000690775.1 Eurypyga helias
GGGCATCCACAGCTTCTCTGGGCAACCTGTTCCAGTGCCTCACCACCCTCTTCGTGAAGAACTTCTTCCTAATATCTAATCTAAACCTTCCTGCTTTCAATTTAAGAGAGAAGGCTGAGGCGACATTTCTTCCACCTGGCTGGGTGCTGAGGAAGGGCCTAAGATGGCCGCTGTCACAGGGCACCTGTGGGGAGACAGAAAGCGGGCTGCCAGCGTGTCCCCTCATGGGGTCAGCCATGGCATTGGGCAGGCCTGAATGCCTCACGCCACAGACCATATTAAAAAGCACCCTCCTACCCATCCCCTTAGCACAATCCATGGACAGGCTTCAAGGCTTGGGCTTTAGCAAGGGATGACAAAACCCTCCCATTTCACCCTCTCTGAAGGGACACCTTCTCCTTCTTCCCAGTCTGGAGAGCCCTGGCCTGTTTGTGAAAGCTGCCCCGGGCCCACCATCCCGGCGCAGGGCAGGGCTCCCCCCGCACCCTCACCCTGGCACCCCACCTGGCCCACCGGTGAAGGCGGCCAAGACCCATAATTTCACCCCTCGCTCTTATCATCTGAACTCCATTTTTCAGCTGGGCAAAGCTGGGGTGAGCCTCCTGCTCTTCCGTTTCCCAGCAGCAGAGCCCTCTTCTCCTGCCCAGCCCTAGGGAGAAGGCGGACACTGGCTGGGTGGGCTGGGTCCTCAGCTCTCAGCTGCCAGGGATGTTCCCACAGGTACGGCTGTGAAAAAAATGTCTCAGCCCCAGGCATTCGGGAACTTGCATCTGCAGCACTCACCTTACCCGAAATCAGACACATTTGCTACTTCATTTTTCTATGCCAGCAGTAACTTCTTAAATTCAGCAGATAGAAATTTGCTCTCTTTGTGTTTGGTTGTTGGGTTTTTTGCAGGTGCTGCACACACAAACCTGTCAGGATTCAAACCACTGTATTTCCTTTCCAGCACTGGGTAATCAGGGTCTGAAGCTGTTTCGCGTCAGCTGAGTGTCCATGACAGTGATAGTTCAGTGAGTGGCTCATACCTTTCCAGGTTTTTTGGGATGTATAAACACAGCCTTGAGCCACTGGAGTTTCTCCTTCTGGACAGACACATGCACCCACCTGAAAGCAAGTCTGCTAAGAGCATATGTCCTGGAAGCATTATGTCCTCCAAACCTAGCATGTGTAATGGAGGAGCAGGAAGGTGCTTGCTCCCCATTCAGAAGGGATGAGGGGAGCTGGAGATGGAGCAAAGGGAAGGGACAGCAAGGTCAACACGTTTGGAACTCTCCCTTACCAAACTGATGGCTCAGACTTAGGCTGAGGCCACACCATGTTCACACACAGGCCTCTTCGTGCATTGCCAGCAGGAGGGAAGGAATCAAAAGCCTGGCCAGCCCCTCTCCCACTGGGTCTAGTCCACCACTGTCAAGTACAAAGGCCTCTAGAGTGGCCACATTCCCTATGGGAGCTGCAGAGCTGGGCAGCATGGCAGAGAATGACAAAGGGCTTCTGTGGCTGGAGAAGGTGGTGCGAGAAAGCTGGAAGAAAGCTGGGGCAGTATGCTTCAGGCCCCCAGAGACATCCCAAATGGTTGTTGTGCTGGTCTGGTCCCTGCCAAAGACAGTCAAGGCATTATCTTCAGCTCCTCAAGTATTTAAAGGGAGACAGAAGAGGGCTCAACCATCTATTTGGGAATCAAGGAAGGCTTCAAAGCAGTAGTTCAGGCTGAGACCTGGTTTAAGGATACAAAAAATGGTTTGAAGTATTTTTCATCTGGGTCCACTTTGTTTCAGTTCCTGCATGTCTTGTGAAGCTCAGACAGAGAAGTGCACTGGAGCAGCATGAGAAACAGGGCTGCTGACACTAGGGTGGGCTGCTCCTCAACCTGGTCTGTCCATTTCTCACTAACCAGGGGACATGGATGAATATAAGTCTTGAAGATATGTCTAGAAATTCTGGAAACAGGCATTGAATACATATAGGATGATTTTCCTACTGTTTTGGAACACCTAGAGGAAACCAAGGCACCCCTGTAAAAGCAAGTGAAAACTATCCTGCTAACCCTAGAGGTAACGGTAATCCTGGGCAGGAAGGGGAGATGTTGGCCAGTTTGAAATAACCATTGGGTGGTCAGGAGGCATTTGGAATAACATCCAAATCTCACCAGCTATTGCTCTTTGCCTCCTGATCAGCATTCAGCTTGTTTCTACAGCCACTCTGCTCTTCCCATTGCACAGGTGAGGAGCTGAGGTCCAGAGTAAATCTAAACCGTGAGCACAGAGATACTGCAATAAAGGTGATCCTAAGCACATCTAGTGAAAGGAGGATATTGAGACCAAAACAGCACCCTAGAGTAGGTACAGGATAAGCAACAGGCATGAGACAATGAGCTGGGAAAAGCACTGCCCTTCCCAAAGTGATTAGGAGCAGCCAATTCTTCTCATGCTCTCCTCAGCAAGGGCACATAAGGACACAGCACGTAGCTAAATAAAACCAAGGTGTGTTTTAATGTGGTTCAGATGCGGTTAGGTTTGGTGAGGCAACATTTAGCCCGGGGTCTTAATTGTTCACATTATCCCCCTCTTCCCCCTCCTTGGAATATAGTCTCCTGATTTTGGGGGCGCTGTTCAGGGGGTGCTGTTGGAGACCAAGATGGGCAGTTACTCAGGTGTGTTCACATTAGACGTGTTTGATGCTGACTTTTGCCGACTTAGCAAGGTGAGCAGCTGTTCTTTGGGTGGGAGCTCAGCAAATTTAATTGCCTGGCATGCCTGAGGCCAGCAAGAACAGCGATACTGGAGGGAGGCATGATCTAATAGCTTCCACACACATTTCACCTGGAACAGATCATGTTATGTCAAGGAATCTGTGTTGACATACAAACACATGAGCCTTGGTGATGCCCTGCCTTCAAACAAGTGCATCCCCCTGTTTTCCCATGCAAGGCTCATGGGTAGGATTAGTCTTCCTCCTTTTCACTGCAGTAGTTAAATAAACACTGAAGGGAATGTTGAAGCTAAAAACATGTTGGCATCTCCTAGCTCAAAAGCAGTTTTCCAGACTCCAGACTGAAGCTGAGGGAACAAGATCAGAGCTGCATTTGGTCATAACAGTGGTGTCATCGCTGTGTGGATTCATAAATTAAAGATTTCCAGTTCTTCTAGGTAGAAGAATGGGACACCAGTCACCCACCTCATGCAGAGGCACCTACACTAAATGCCCAACTAGAAGTGACTGAACCAGGAACTGAATCTACCAAAAATACTAACAAACTGTAGAATTTAGTGGCATTCCAAGCCGGCACTTTGATCAAGAAATTGGCAAGAGTCCCAACGGGTTACACAGGCATAGATATAGATAAATGTCCAGAGGGAAAATTAATTATGGTGTATGTTCAGGGAACTGCATTAAGTATTTTCTTTCAGGTCTTAATCTAATCAATATCTCCTCTGAAATATCTGTATAGAACCTGATGGTCCCCAGTTCTGACACTATCTGGGTAGTGCCTGTGTTCCTGAAAGGGCTTTTCTGGGGTCCCCATCACTGCTGATCTCCCCATTGCCAATAGCTGTGTGTGCCATGGCCCAGCAGAGCATTTCAGAACTTCAAAACCTGGTATTGTTCTGATTTGGGATGAAAATTTTTAAGACTCCCGAATTCTCTGCCAAAGGGCCTTGGTGCTGGGGACATCAGAGTCTTTCTGGAGGCCTTCTGTAAAACACACTTTAAAAGGTCACCAGGTCCTGATACCTGAAATGCCTCTGTTGAATGGCAGCATGAAGGGATTGAAGTTGAAGCAACAAGAAACCCTGTTCAGCATGTCCACATATACTTTCCCGGAATTATTGAGGTGTAGTGGGATGAATGTCAGGGCAATAGACACCCCGTGCAAGTGTGTTGCCTTGCGGTGCACCCTGTTCTTACCTGGTTCACCAGAAATTTTCAGATGAGCGATTCAGTTTAGGAAGAGGAACCGGGCTATCTCATAAGAGACAGAAATTGTGAGCATTTATACCCAGGATTAATTACTCCAAGGAACAGACTCTGCCCAGCAGAAACTCCAACTACTTCAGTGAGGACAGTGCATCAAAACTTCCTTACAGAGGAGTCCCCGCCATGGAGAGGACTAGTCATGAAAAAGACCAACAGACACAAACCACAAAACGTCTTACTGTCCTGTTTCTCCTGATGACATTCTGTCCTCCTGTCCTCCTGATGACATTCTGGACAAGTTCACCTAACCTGATGGCAGGGCTCTGAGCATCCTCAGCACTTGTTGCTCATGTATATTTTCTGCACCTTCTACTTGAGAAATGTCAGTTTACGGGACTCTTTTGGGAAGTATATTTGAGAGGTTTGTGCCATCTAGTGGTCACACTGATTTCTCAATCTCGTTGTTTTTACCAGAAAAAAAATTAAGCCACATTTAGTGGTTATGAGAGGACTAAAATAAGGGGTTACAAAATTAACGTTTAAATTAAATTCTGTTCTAAAGGAACTTTTTAGTCTCTTCAGAGCAGCAGGCATTAGCTTCCCAGTCCAGGGTCCCAGATACCTCCAAAACAGCTATCTTAAGCTTTACATTTCTATTGAGAAAGAACTGGTCACTCTGAGCTAGGGGCACATGTGTGAACAGGGCTCCACTTCGGCAGAAAATTCAAGCTACAGTTCACACCATCAACACGTCAAAGCTGAACATGAGCCGGCAGCGTGCTCTGGCAGCCCAGAAAGCCAACCGTATCCTGGGCTGTATCCAGAGAAGCGTGGCCAGCAGGTCGAGGGAGGGGATTCTCCCCCTCTACTCTGCTCTGGTGAGACCCCACCTGGCGTGTTGCGTCCAGCTGTGGAACCCGCAACATCAGAAGGATATAGACTGGTTGCAACAGGTCCAGAGGAGGCCACGAAGATACTCAGAGGGCTGGAGCCCCTCTGCTATGGGGACAGGCGGAGAGAGTTGGGCTTGTTCAGCCTGGCGAAGAGAAGGCTCCGGGGGGGCCTTTTTGCAGCCTCCCAGTACCTGAAGGGGCTACAAGGAAGCTGGGGAGGGGGGAGGGGGACTTTTACAAGGGTCTGTAGTGACAGGACAAAGGGGAATGGGTTTAAACTGAAAGTGAGGAGGTTTAGATTGGATATCAGGAAGAAGTTCTTCACAGAGAAGACGGTGACAAGCTGTGGATGCCCCATCCCTGGAAGTGTTCAAGGCCAGGCTGGATGAGGCTTGGAGCAACCTGGTCTAGTGGAAGGTGTCCCTGCCTATGGCAGGGGGGGTGGAGCTAGAACTAGGGGGTCTTTAAGGTCCCTTCCAACCCAAACCATTCTATGATTCTAACACAGCAAAGACTAGGTGCCCTATGCCTGCTGCTCTTGCAGTCCTGGATAAGCCCTGTCACAGCCATAGCTCCAACCACACTCATGGAGGTGCTACCTTTAAGGTTCTTTAATGTAAATACTGCTAGGACTACAGGCAAACAGCTCTGAGCAGAAACCATCTAAGAGGCTGCGTAAACACTGAGTCCAAGGTATACGTTTAGATTGTCAGCCCCTTGACTACATGATTTAAAGCCAACCTGGATGTTTTATGTACCACAAAGCTGTTAGCCAACCTCCTGTGTGAAGTAGCATGTCTGGGACCTTAATGGTGAGATTTCCTCTGCTCAAAAAGCCTACAATGATTACAAAAGCTGAACAGCTCAGTCCAGGAGGTAGGAGTCTTCTGATGAAGCACAGGGTGTCCCCAGAGCTGGTGTCATCCTCTGAGCTATCTGAGTGGAGTCCTTGTATTGTACATGGCATGAATCAGACACAGCAAGGGCAGGATTCATCCCATTCTATGGTGTGGAAGTAACTGAGTCAGGTACCATATGGGCAGAAAAAAATCTATTTATTTCCGTGGACTAAAAAGGGAGACAAAGATGTACAGTAGGGTAATCCCATCCCTCATTATGCTTCTTTGGTCAACAGCCAGCTGAATATGAGCCAGCAGTGTGCCCGAAAAAAGCAAACACTATCTTGTCCTGTCTCAGGAACAGTGTGTCCAGCAGGACCAGAGCAAGGATTGTCCCGCTGTACTCAGCACTGGTGAGGCTGCACCTCAAATACTGTGTTCACGTTTGGGGACCTCACTTCAAGAAAGATGCTGAAGTGCTGGAGCTTGTCCAGAGAAGGGAATGGAGCTGGGGAAGGGTCTGGAGCACAATTCCTGTGAGGAGTGGCTGAGGGAGCTGGGGATGTTCAGTCTGGAGAACAGAAGACTCAGGGGAGACCTTATAGCTCTGTACAACTACCTGAAAGGTTACTTCTCACAAGTGTCAAGTGTTAGCACAAAAGGAAACAGCCTCAAAATGTGCCAGAGGAGGTTTAGATGGGATATTAGGGAAAATTTCTTCACTGAAAGAGTTGTCAAGCATTGGAATGGGCTGCCCAGGGCAGTGGTTGAGTCATCATCCCTGGGGGGGTCTAAGAGACGTGTAGATGTGGTGCTTAGGGATGTGGTTTAGTGGTGGACTTTGCAGTAGGCAGTCCATGGTTGGACTCTGATCTTACGGGTCTTTTCCAACCTAAATGATGCTATGATTCTATGATTATTGAAAAACTATGTTCCCATCCTTCCCATTTTCCTTCTCTACACTCCCCTCCTCCCTGCATTTATCCCACCTCCATGGGAAACTGCAACATGGAAGATGATCTGGAGTAACATAGGGAAGGGGAAGACTGGCCAGGTCATGCCATTTGGGCCTGAGGGCTGCAGAGCTGCTTATCGAGTGACCTCTGCAACAGAAACTGTCTCTTCAGGAGAAGTGTTGCAGGCTCTACATGTGCCCCATCTGAGACCTTTCTCCTGCTTAGGGAGAAAGTAATAAATAGATGTGGGGAACCACTGTGCGGATGGCTCAATGCAGAAGCAAAATCCATGTGCTGCGAAGACTGTGTACATGTTTGGGTACAGCCTACAGACTCCTAAGCTTGCTAGTAAATCTGCAGCTGTGTCATCTGCAAATTCAAGATCCAAGATCACCCAAAAGATTGTGGGAGAGAGCAAATTAGGACTAATTATTTAGTGCCTCTTCCAGGATAACATCTGTGAAACAGTATATGGAGCTATCATGTGACAGGTCTAAAGTGATCAAAAGGCCATGATTCTTTCTGAGTATAGTTCAGGTGTGAAAATTCTTCACACAGGATGATAGGAATGCTAATTTTTTATCCATTCTCTTGAGAAGAGGTGATAGTTTTCTGGAAAATAAATTAACTGAGGAGTACTAAATAAATGGAAACCACCTCCTGATCAGGATGTACCATAGCTACAAGTAGCTGGAGTCTAAGAGGGTCATTGGGAAATACCTTATGTGCTTGATCCAGTTCTTATGTTCTGTCTTAAGCTGAAAGGTCGCTGCTTGTGTTCCTTGTGAACCTCTGAATGTATTCCAAGTCTCAGCCTGAGAAACAATCTGGGGCAAAGATGTGTAATAGCAGACTGTTGTTGCAGAAATCTTTTACTGAAACATAGAATTGTAACATAACATAGGGTAAGATAACAATATAATTAATATAAGTGTTATGAGATATGATATGATATGATGTGATGTGATATGATATGATATGATATATGATATTATATGATATATGATCTGATCTTGTCTACTATTTTGTTGCTGGGTCCACATAGTATTTCAGTCTTTTCCACTGAGGTTGCTCAGATGTCCGTAAACTTCCTTTCTTCCTGGAGGAGAAATTTCCTTTCTTCCTCTTGCCAGAAACTGCTTCCTCCCTTCTTTCCCCCGTTTGCCTTGTTGTCTTATGGTATCCTATCTCTTGAAGTACCCGAAGAGGCAAGGAGGCCGAAACAGTTGCCAAAGCATCCAGGAGCCAACATGCATCTGAAAATATCATCAGATGCTGTCACATGAATAACTCGGAAAAACTAGAACTATCCCACCACCAGCTATAATCCTTTCTCAGCCAGAGTGGAAAAAGGGTATTTGTGTGGGTCAGGATCCAGTCCAAGGGTCTCTGCCAACCCCTGTGAGATGGCTGGGTGGTAGGGCCCTTGGAGAAGCACAATGTTGCCGCTTCCATCGCTCTGAGAACCAGTCTTCACCTCATTTACTATAAACAAACAAGCTAGGAGTGAGCCCTTTCTTTGATCTTTCAAAGTTTTGGATACTCCAAGGTCTGTGCCTAGCAGGAAATTAGTCAAACATCATGGGAAGCTACAAAAGCAAGAAGTGAGCCTATCCAAGCCTGAGCTGTTATCGAGGGCAGAGGCGAGTGAAGACACTATTTGAATAACCCTTGCTCAGGCACCACAGCTCAGACTTACGTTGTAAGGCAAATATTTACCTATGGCCTAAACAAAGTTAGCGTTTCAAAACTTTGTTCAAAATACCGCATAACCCTGAGGTGTTTCCTTGAACTTGTCTCAGAGAAGGAAAGATTTTGTGTCTAATACCTATGCAGGCTGTTCTCAGGAGACAAGCAAGAAGAAAATGAAGCATCTGCTCTGCTTCCTGGTTTTGTTCCTTATTTCTGGAGTAGGAAGCTTTGATCTTGTTATCGACGAAATCCCAGATGTAAGTATTTCCAGGCAGGGCCCAGGTCTCCCTTCCTTGCTGAAGTCAGCACTGAAGCTGCAGCTGGCTTCAGTGGGAGCAGAATTGGGTCATTGCTTCACAGCTCTGCTTCTATCTCATGAATTCTCTTCTACTTTTAGCTCTAAATGGAATTGTCCTGATTATTGGTTTTCACCTGTCATCCATAATGTTGCTTTTTAATATTATTAAAGTTGGGATAATATGGGCATAACTCCAAGTTTCTTTTCAAGCAGGATTCATATTTTTACCTCAACTTTGCCTTTTCTGGTGTTTTTAACCTTTAAACATCCAAGGGGGCCTCTACGCTCAGACCTTCAGTATATTTTATATTCTGTTTTCCTGGAATAAGCAGAAACAGAGCAGATAGATGTCCTTCTGTATGGAGTGTCCTGTATAAACCACTACGAACTTCAGCAAAGCTTCATATGGACTCAGGTTTTTGTTAACAGGAATTCAAATATGGAGTTAAATCCTATTGACTGTACATTCCTCAGCAGAGGGATGAGATAATTTATAAAGGAGCTTGTAATTGCTTAGGATAAATCAGTGATGAAAGGAAGTATAGTTATAGCTTTGACTCTGAAACTGAGCCCAGATTTAAACTCTCAGACTCAGGCAAACTTAGATTTCGGTGTCTGCAAACATTTCCACCTTGCTGTATTGGAATATTTCTGTGAAATCAGCAGGGATGGGGTAAAGCTTTCTTTTCCATTGTAAGATTAACAAAAAGAATTAGTGAGCAGGGATATCCTCTTTTTCTATCTTCTTACAGCACTTCTCATGACACAGTGAGATTTTTATCCTGAGCTTGTAATTCCCAGGAAAAATATCCCAGACCTGTGGTCCTTTCTAAACATAGATGCCCTATCAGTTTAACCTCAATGTGCTTAAAGAACTACAGTTAATTTTGTGTAAGCCTTTGTATGTATGCTATCATATAAGTTGGAGAGAAATTCATGAACTTAAACATCTTTATCGCTATAAATTAAACTTCTAACGAACTTAATTGAGAATATTGCTGTGGTGTAAGAACCATGCTTCTAACTGAATCAGTGCAGCTTTGCACTTGGAAAAGACCTAATGTTTTTTTGCTGTCAATGTGACAGATTTAGTTCTCATGTATAATAGTATAAAGTCAGAAACAATTTCTACTGGTTTGAGCAGAAATTCTCTGAATTTGCTGATTTAAGTGAGATCAGTATCTGAAGTGTTGTAGTTGCCATGGCTGGACCTATCCTGATTATAATCTGCCTCTTGCTCTTTATGGCCATTTCACTGTGTTAAATATTACTCCTTGTTTCAGAAGGAAAGGTTGTAAAATGATAATAAAGGCCATGGCCTTATAAGACTATTTAGAACTTGTTGGCCACAGATGGAAACAGAATGTGTAAAGATGCGGCATTTTGGTCTCAAATGGTTTGCACCTTTGTTTCCCGTTTGCACCAAGGGGAGGTAAATTCCCTTTGGAATTCTATTAGAGTGCTAATCAATAATAAATCAAGTGACTAACAGTAAGGCAGCAGCAACACTTCTTTTTTTCTTCCTCTTTCTCCTCTAGGAAGTGGAAAATCTGATTGACCTGGAAATCGATGGATTTCCTTCAAGCTTCAAAACAAGAAATGGCAGGTACCAGGTACAGTACCCACAAATGCTTCAAAAAAGGGAAGCAAGAATTCCTGGGAGCTCTCTCCAGGCAGTCTGTTCCATGTCAAGGATTTTGAGTGTGCAGTCAGGTGGGACCAGCCAGTCCTTATATGCATTGAGACTTCCATATCTCTTGTTGGGATAAGAACTGCTACTATCCTTTATGCAGTACCTAGCACAACAAGGCATTGTTTCATTTCTGAGCTCCTAGGGACCACCATACAGATGCTAAGCTGTGGAGATACTTGTCTGTTTAACTTGATGTGTGGGAAAAATCCCATTGATACTGGTGGGGCTTTTCCATGAGAAAATGGAAAAGGACAGCAAAGCTGGCAGCAGTGCTTTTGCTGTCAGGGTTTTTACCGTGCTTCTCTGCTTATCTCTCAGCATGACCACTGAAATCTGCGAGGTCACACTATGAGCCATGGTATCCTGTCAGGTTTGAAATTATTTCCGACAGGCTACAGAAAACAATTGGGCCCTCACTGTGGCTGTTTTTACGCCAGCTGAAGTCTAATTTATAAGACAGGTCATTCGCTTCACTGGTTCTGTCTTTGACACTTTTCAAGCTATGACTTTTGTTTTGTGATTCTTGTATCTTCTGTGGCTTTTTGTTTGTTTTCCCAGCTCATTTCCCTATTTGATAAGCACAAATTCTTTACCCAAATGCATTATATGGATATAATGCATATGTTGATTCTGTGATTCTGTATTTCTATGCAAGTAGCTTCTTCATTGTTCATATCATCTTTCACCTTCACAATACACCACAGCCTGCCTTAGCTGAGATTTATTTAATACTCTCTAGAAAACCCTTGAGTTAGATTTTAATAGTAATTGTTCTACCTTTGTGCATGAAAGAAGAGAAAGGTTGGTTTTCCTTTAGTCCACAGGGCAATATACAATTAATGTCAGGGTCAGTTAAAGCATTCGACAATTAAATCTACATTATTGCTGAGCTATCTTAGACCTGTCTAGTTTTAAGACCACTCTTGGTTATGTTCAGAGTCCAGGGAGCATCTAGTCATAACATTCTTAGTCATATGATTTAGAAAACTAAATAGTAGTCCTGCAAGGAGCAGGGAGTTGGACTCAATGATCTTTATGGACTCCTTCCTACTTGAGATATTCTATGGTTCTATGACTTCAGACACTGGCAATGTAGGCTGGAACCTTTGAGTCCTGCAGGTAGTCCGTGCATTCATATTTCACTCAGGTCAAAAGAGTGCAGCAGTGTCACATGGGTAATGAATGAGCTGGTGGGGTCTGAGACCAGGGAAGAAAATTTGTTTCCAGCATGCTGATGGGTTGCAGATTATTGTATTATGTCAGCTTTTGAAACAGAAACTTTTAAAGCAGCACTGCAGGAGTTCTCTTGTGCTTGACACAGTAGTAATTAACAATAATAACAACAAAATCAGATGTTTGAAGGTACTAACTATTATTACACTGCATGAAAGAATTGATCAGAGTGTACCTCATCCTCAACCAAGCTCTGCTGCTGCCTTTCCTGAGCTTGTTCAGTATAGTGAAAAGAAAAGATCCTCTTGAGTAAAGTTGGATTTCCCAGCATCCTTGAAGTCAAGCACAGACAGACATGATTCTTCTTTATCCTAAGGCTGTTCAAAAAGGGCTTCACAAAGACCATAAGTGTAACTTATTGACACCTGAAGCTCCTATTACTCTGTCAATAAAAGGGAAGATTTTAGCATAAATATGAATCAAGCCAGGTCACATTTGCCAGACCAGTATTTCAATAATTTAATCATGATCTAAGCAGAAATCCTCTCTAGCTGCACTTCTTCGGGGCACAATTTCTTTCCAACATGTCTGTATTAGTGCCATATGTATTACGCTGTCTCTGTTCCCCAACTTTCTGGATCCACAGTGATATAGACATATATATGCAGTAATTTACAATTCTACTAGTTGTTTCATTTACCAGTTATTCCTTATATTCCCATATATTATTTCCCATACTTTACCTATCAGATGAGGTTTTGCAAACCAGTAGAACTAAGATCTCAGCTATAGGATGAGCTACCCTTATATTAGTTGAGTCATAATAAAAGATTAATAAATGAGATTAAACTGAACTATGCAAAACATCTTGAGACAGTAGCTCTTGGCCAACAGCAGGAGTACAGTTGCTAACTGTTAATCACTAGAGGAAGACTGTCTTCCAAATTATTGTTTTAGTGCTATGGTTTTCTACAATGACCTCACTAGCCCATTGGCAACAAGACAACAGAACTCCTCTGCAGACCCTACTGATGAGCTCTAAATAGAAAGAATTGTTTTCTATGTCCAGATCAGGCATTCTGGTAAAAAATATTTGCTCCCAAGTAATTCCAAAACTATTGTGTCTTAGGTATGTGTATGGTCCTTGTGACCACACAAGCAGAGCACCTCATGGGCTGGAATGCAGGTAACCTTGTGGACCTCTTTGTGATGGTGCAGTGCTGGATCTCTGTTTTGGAGATAGATAACGGAGTTTGTGTCTAGACTGCAAGGCGGGATGTTCTGTAGCATGTCCCTAGACTTGGTCCTCGTCTCTGGCTGTCCAGAGCCAGGAGAGATCACATCTATTTCCTTACTGCTCTTCCCACCTGTTTTACTGTCCCTAAGAACCAGCACAGGAGGGAAAATGAGGAAGGAGAGAGAGTGTGGAATCGGTTGGCTGGAGAGCCCCTGGGTTCCCAAGGTTCAGTGTGACCAGAAAGACCTGGATTCATCTGCAGCACTGTGAGGACAAACTCAGCCAAGCCCAAGGTTTGAAATTGCTCTTCTTTCACCTCACAATAGAGTCGTGATTCCCAAAAGGAGTCTGAAGAGGTTGCAAGGAGATTGCAGTGTGATAAAAAAAAATGCTTAGAAAATTATTGACTTGAAAAGAAGTAAATCTGTGAGGAGACTGCATGTTGGGCATCTGCTTTTCAACATTTTTCTTAATTTACACATTCTTATGACTTTCCCTAGGAATTGTCAAGCTCCAGTAGAACATTGATTTCCTTCAAATGCAGTATAACTTGTCTGAATCTGTTTTCCTTGTTTTACTAAGTCACACCTCAGGAGTAGCCCGTGAACAGCAATTTGAAAGTAATGGTAAGCTAGGCATCCCAGAGATGATGTAAAAACTCTTGCAATGCATTACCTCTTGTAATGTGTTCCTCCCTTAGACGCCGTGTCTTCTTCCTCCACAGGCAGGACAGGAGGCATCTGGGCCTGCAGCCCTGGATAACAGTTATTTGAAGCACTCAGTATTTTATTGATAGACTGCATAGTAATTGCAATATTCCTGCAGAGTGTTTTGAACAAAGATCATTATGGACAGCTAATTATCCATAGCCTGCTCAGATATCAGAAGACAGGTCTCAGTACCTGAAGGGCCCAGCATCTATCAAGACCAGATCCTCAAAACAGTTCCTGAGGCACTTGTCTCCACCCTAATCAGCAATTTGCCACAGATTAGCTATTGCACAAGGTATTGTTTCAATGCACTGCAGTCATCAGCAGAACTGGATGAGGTTTAAAGGCAAAGATAAGCCAAGAGACCAGAAATAGCATGTCTCATGGGCCACAGAAGTCCCTTCAAGGCCCATGTTCTCAGTAACCACACCAGTGCTTGAACCTTACAAGTGTGGCTATCTACAGCTCTGTGCTCCTGACCTGTTGGAGTGGCTGCCCTCTGCAACCCTGGAGATCATAAGAGGGTGGTTGTCCCACACCATGTCTGATCTCCAACAGCAGCAGTGGGAGTCATTACACCTGCAAGTCATAAGCTCTCGTCTCCATCAGTGCCTCCGTCTTCTCCTCCACCCTCACAAAAACAAACAGGAAGGAAACCTGGGCATCCTGAAAGCTTTAAGCACCATTATAACAGCAAGTCGAGAACCCGAGCTCTTCTGACAAGCACAAAAGTACCACAGTAAAACAAATCCCCTCTGTGCTAAGGTCTTTGTGCAAAACTAAATTTGTTTCAGCTAAGGTTGGTTTACTCTTAATTTCTGTTCATGCTGGTGACGTTTCTAACCCCAAGGCTATGTGTGGACAACAGTCATTCTTCACGGTCTGTTTTTTTATCAGATGTGAAGAGTCCAGTTCACTGTAGAGTGATGTTGGTAGGGTGTCAGGATGGACTGAACAAAGGTCAATCCATCAGGCTTTGCAGAGAGTCTGTAGAGAGCCATACACTTCCAGATCCTGAAATCCCAGTCGGAATGTTTCAGGTGGAGTCTGTATAACTAGGAAATAAAACCCTAGCGTTTTTTGTCAGGCAGGCAGAAAACCTGCAGTCTCGCTATTTGTCTTTAAAGCATCCTGAAAATAATCTCATTAAAATGATCTTGCTATGAGATGCATCATCTCTTATGCAGCCCAAGATTTTCCTAGTAACAGTATCTTAATTAGCCTTAAATGAACTGCATCGCAAGCTTTATATATAAAGCTGCGTATCAGAAGGATATTGACCACTTGGAGCGAGTCCAGAGGAGGGCTACGAAGATGCTCAGAGGGCTGGAGCTCCTCTCCTATGACGAAAGGCTGCGAGAACGGGGCTTGTTCAGCCTGGAGAAGAGGAGGCTCCGAGGAGACCTCATTGAAGCTTTCCAGTATCTGAAGGGGGCCTACAAGGATACTGGGAGAGGACTTTTTACAAGAGCCTGTAGTGATAGGACAAGGGGTAATGGGTATAAATTGAAATCAGGGAGGTTTAGATTAGATATCAGGAAGAAATTCTTCACAGAGAGGGTGGGGAGGCACTGGAACAGGTTGCCCAGAGATGTTGTGGATGCCCCATCCCTGGATGTCTTCAAGGCCAGGCTGGATGTGGCTTTGAGCAACCTGGTCTAGTGCAAGGTGTCCCTGCCCATGGCAGAGGGTTGGAACTAGATGATCTTTAAGGTCCCTTCCAACCCAAACCATTCTATGATAACTGTAAGCAAGCCTACGTGCACCATGTGACTGAAGTGGTTATTGTAAGCATGCTCTGTGATTTTGGGTCCACTTGGATTCAAGTCCTACTGAAACCTGAGATGAGATGTTTTGTTCATTTTTATAATTTGGCCATCAGTGTCCCAGAGTTCTTGATCACCATCAGTGGAGTCGAAGGGCTCTGTTCTGTTGCCCACCCGTACATGTCTAGCACTGTGTGAGCTAGCACAGGAAGTCCAAGACCTCTGGCTGGCTGTCAGCTATCATGCAAGACCTACGGGAGCCTAGTGACCTCCTGGAGCCCCAGCGGAAGGGAGGGTGGTACTGCCAGCAGCACTGGGTACCCACTCCTCTAATCAGGACAGTCAGCATGGTTTAGGCCAGGACTCATTCAACCCAAGGGGACTATGTTTTCAGTTGAAAAGGATCGCTCCATTGACTGTATAGTTTGCCTTGTTGTGATGGTAACACCAAAATAGATGTCTGCCTTAAACAATTGCCTCTCTCCCTAGAACTAGGTGAGACAAACTCCCATCCCAGGGTTACTCATGCCAGTTTGGAGGATTAAAGAGAATAATTCAAATGGCCACAAGAGGTCACTACCCCTTCACAGAGATTTCCAAGTGGAACTCTCCATACGACACGAAAAAAACCCACACCATCAATAATCAGTTTCAGCTCTTCTAAGCAGTGCATACATAACCGACTTCACATATATATGTATATCAATGTAATATCAATTATACAATAGGTTTTCATATAAATATATATGCATATAATACAGAATATAAATGTATATTCTATAATGTGAATGAAAACAAAATTAGCTGAAAGGTCTGGATTTTCCTATGGGGCTTTTTTTTTCTATAAGGTTTTTCCACTATTCCTAGGAAAAGAGAGAGATAATTTTGTGTTAAAATCCAGGATTTCTGAGTATGACTTTTTGCCAGAATGTTTTGCTCTCAGGAAGAATGTTTTTGTTCTTGAAGAGAATGTTTTCTATAAAAAATAAAAGAAGAAGAGACCTGTCCTAGTTTAGATGGTCACAGCTGGGAGATAACGTGCTTCAACATCCAATGTATAAATACATAAAATAGGACAAAAGCAGTATGCACACTAAGCCTGGGACCTCAAACCTAGTCTGACCATCACAGAGACCACCTGTTACCAGTCTCTGATCCCTATCTTGAAACAGCCACAACCTGTGTTCTTAACTTTGCTGAAATACATTCTCCATATTTTTCTTTTCCAGCGAAGCACATCCGACTGGGGCTATGTTGGAGATCTGGTGAGTTTTTTTCTTCCTCTGTGAAAAATAATACAGAACAAAGTGATTTTCTAGTTAACCATTTTTTTGGAAATCAATCCTTTTGTTTGTTCAGTTTCTTGTTTTTACTGCTGGTTGGGTATTAACCTATTTTCTTTAAACAGAGCACTGTTTGCACAATGCTGTTTATACAACTGCTCTTGGAACGAGAAGGGTATGGAAAATATGAAGAAATAAGCATCAGAAGTGATTAGACAAAGAGAGTATCTTAATATACCACTTTAATAATGTTCTCTCACTCTCGTGCTTTAACCATTTACAAGACTGTGTTGGTAACCAGAGCTTCAGGTCTCCTTTATTTAGGACTTTTAGTGAAAATGTAAGCTCTCTCCTCCTGAGTATATGGTACTGAGGATTACTGTGTAACCTTCTATGCTGGATTGCACCAGTAGAGTCATTCCAAGGACCGGAATGGTCAAAAGCACGGAAAACACTCCAGCTTAATGAATTCCCTCTTTCAGCTGAAATGTCATAATTCATATGAGAATCCTGCCACAATTACCAGGTAAATATGGAAGTGTCTTGAACTTGTGTTCATGTAATGAGCAGTAGTTGAAAAAAAAGTCACTGAGACTATAAAAGGGGTTGATACTGCGCTCTAGGGCACATTTTCTAGCGTCGTCCTAAATTTATAGAGTAATTTTATCAATTACAGGTGGAGGACGATGACAAGATAGGTCTTTACAGCTACAAAGTCCAATCCACTATAACTTCACGGCTGGCCAACACAATGATCCAAGCCAAAATGGTGAATAATGCAAAACGGTCCCAGCACATAGTGTTTGATGTACAAGTCCCCAAAGGAGCTTTTATTGACAACTTCACTATGTGAGTAGCAGGCATGTATCAGCCTTGTGCTCTGGCAAGTTCAGTGTGGTGGCAGAATGTGGTGGGAGGGAGGTATTTGTAAAAGCAAAACAACCCTTATTATTTTCCAGGTTCTTTGTAATTTTAGCAGGCTTTCTCAAACATAAAAAGGCTCGTGTCATCATACTGTCTGTCTGTCCATCTCTTCCTCTCCAGTAATTGTTGTGCCACTGGCCAATGTTGACAAAATTTGACAAAGGAACAGAAGTCTCGAATAGACTGAGCTCCTACTTGTTTTGTGCGAGTTGGCACCAGATCAAAGAAGAGAGACCTAAATTAGAACCCTCACTGAACAGAATAGGAACTAGGCTGGTTCAGTATCCATTCAGAGAGGCAGCAGCCAGCTTGCCGGTCAGCAGACACATCCTGATCCATTTTCCAAACCAGCCACGGCATGAGTAGCTGCCTGCCCTGCCCGAAGGATGGGGGGAGTGTGAAGGAGGTGGGGGAGAGCAGATCCCCCTCAGACTACAAGAATGATGGCTACAGGAAATAAAAAACTAGGTAGGGAAGGAGATACAGATCTACTGGAAACCAGACTTCATTATTTTGGGTTTAAACAAGAACCTTATTATTTTATTTCCCACCAGATTAGATTTCACTGATGTTTTTCTAAAATGAAGACACAGTTGTCAATTGTGAAGTTGTTACTTTTGCAAGCTGACTGTTTCTCTCTCCCAGGGATGTCAACGGTATAACATTTACCAGCAAAATCCGAGAAAAATCTGAAGCCAGAAAAATGTACTCTCAAGCAAAAGCCAAAGGCAAAGCTGCTGGAATAGTAAGGTATGAAGAGTTTGGCGTATGGATATTGTACTGAACTTGTTCATAGGAGAACCAAGGTGACCCACCCCAGCAACAGATAGATGAGGGAGGAACCCTTGGAATGAAAATGGGTTGCTTGCTTACAGCAACTCTGATATTTAATTGTCAAGGACTTAACTTCTGTTCTGCTTTCAGCTTGATAAAACATACTGTGCTAACAAACAGCGGAGAGGGTGGGGAGGCACAGGGACAGGCCGCCCAGAGAAGCTGTGGATGCCCCATCCCTGGATGTCTTCAAGGCCAGGCTGGATGAGGCTTGGAGCAACCTGGTCTAGTAGAAGGTGTCCCTGCCCATGGCAGGGGGGTTGGAATTGGATGATCTTTAAGGTCCCTTCCAACCCAAACCATTCCATGATTTTATGAACTGCAGTTCCCTGGTATAGGCCATATTTAGAATCAAACCCAGCAAATGTATAACTCTAAAACAAAAGTGCGAAGAAGCTCTCTTTCTCCTTGTATTTTCTCAAAATAACCCCACAGCTGACTTTGCAGGAGCAATGCCTTGGATATGGAAAACTTCAAAACCGAAGTGAACGTGCCCCCAGGCACAAGGATCCAGTTTGAACTTCACTACCATGAAATGATTCGAAGGAAACTGAGCTCCTATGAGCACCTCATCTCTGTGAAGCCAGGACGCTTGGCAAAGCACATGGAGGTAAAGGAGAGCTGGTGTGTGTAGGCAGCACCCCACAGGTGAATCCTCACTGAGAAAGCAGCCAAGGTTCCTATGAGCCCCACAGCAGGACACTTCATCTACAGCTCCTTCTTTTTATCTGGGCTCAGTACAAATAGCCCCAAGGTCACTGTGTATGCCAGCATGAGACTCTCCAAACCAGGGCCTACATAGCTAAGTGAGTGAGGAGTAAATGTGTCCTGCCTCCTCTCATACTAACACGGTTGGGCATCTCCTGAATTGTGACCTATTCACATCAGAAACACTCGGGCAAATGAGCTTTGGCCTATATATACACCTTTGTGTAAACTTGCTTTGACTGAAGGAAAATGAACTATATCCGTTATTTATTTGGAACAGTACTTTTCACAATAATTCCAACTTCATGAGATAATGTCCTATGAGAGCAGACATTCTCTGAGTGACAGTCCCTCCACAACTGGCTGCCAGAATATGATTTCTCTTATTCTTACTTTCCTTCTTACACTCATACAAAGGTGTCCTCTGTAATCCATCAGCAGAAACAAGAGATAGGGCTGGCTGGACATTTCCATCTGGCTGAACTTATGTTCCTGTTTTATAAATGTCTTCTTCATCTGTCTGTAGCTTCAGCACAAGCTGTATATGTAAGTTTGCTGCTCACATTTCCTTGGTGCAGGCTGTGATCTGCTTCAAGCTGTCCAAAGGCCGGAGTTATTCCTACGGAAAAGGATACTACACTCTGTCTCCTCATAGTCTTACTACACTATTGAAAAACACAAACAGAAAAAGCCCTTGTCTCAGGCTGACAGAATAAAACCTTTAATTTGCAAATCACCTTGCCTATCCAAACAAAAGCAAAAATACTCTCTGTTGTGTCAACAGAATGAGTAAAGAGGGAGAGAACTAATCACTGAGTGTTCCTCCTGGCCTTCTAACCCAAAGAAACACCGAAGCAGAGTCACTTCATGCTTCTTTCTTATTTTCAGCATAAATGATGTTATTATCCTTGACTCCTATCCCACCATGTGATGGGACAGAAAGAATTGAAATTCCCACCAAATGGAACATTGGACATTTTTCATCTTTTCATCCTGGTCTATTTTCATCATTGCTTGGATCCCCACCGTGAATGAGACTAGCCCTACAGGAGCATTCTCAAGCGCATCCCACCCTCCATCTATGGAGAGTCCATGAAATCCTGGTGCAACACTGGCACTGCTCCATACTAAATGTCCTCCCTTCCTGCCTTTAGGTGGATGTCCGCATTATCGAGCCACAGGGACTTCGCTACGTGCATGTTCCTAATTCACTCGGAGATCATTTTAATGGAATCACCACTATCTCCAAGGGAGAGAAAAAGGTAACAGTCACAGACTGGAAATAGCATGAAAGTTTCAGTTTTCACAACACTTGTGTCTATGCAGTCATGGTTATTTTTTCGTATCTGGTGGAAGCATGCAAAAATATGGCAAAAAAATACAGTCTTCATTTTTGCTACTAACTGTATGTACAAGATGTTCGAATACTACAGTGACAGCAGTGTAGAAACTGTGTAGTCCATCCACCTTTGCGCAAAGCTTTGCTTTTGTAGTTCTGAAAGAGTGATGCACTGGGATTACTGAATGTGGAAAAGACAGGTGATGAATGTCAAGTGGAGTAGCCATTCTGGAATAACTCTACAATCTTAGTTTCAACTGAGAACATCTGCATAGAGACTTATTTTAGGACCGCCCTTTTCCTTGATGTTCTTACCCTAGCTTTCTCCAGCACAGCTCTCATGTATAAGTAAACCCTCCAACAGTAGAGTTTTCCTCAAGAAACTTCAAGCAGTGACTCCATGAGGGTAGAACTCTTCTCCATCTTACACAGACATTTAACACAGGCTATGTGAACTAAGCCCCAAAAGTCTGTCTATGCTGTAATAATACATCAGGCAGTATCATTTCTGGTGTCCGCTTTCCTAGTTTAGCAAATTATTTCAGAGGTAGTGTAAACAAATAACTTCTGAGCACGTTTAATCATGAATTTGAAGGCAAATAAGTAAACACTGACTCAGAGTCTCATTCAGGTCTTATTATTCTACACATGTAAATTATCTGAAGGTGTTGTTTGTTGCCATTATTAAACTTCACTGCCATGGCAATGTTCTTAATAGCATATGTAACTAAGATACAGAAAAATATTGCCAACATTAAGATAGTCCCGAGTGGTCTTGTTCATAACATGAAAACAGAGATAATGTTTCACATGTTCCAAAGACCTTACATTAGAGGGAAGGTCCTGTGCAAGCACTGGACTCTGAGTGTACAGAAAATTTTGCTGCTGGCTATATATGTCTTATCTTCTCAGGAAATTTCAAGTTATCCAGTCTAAGCAGAGAAATAATACATAAAGGCTGCATAACCAATCACATGACTAGTGAAAATGATTCCTGGTACTCAATTTACAGATCAATTACAAGCTCTTGTTTGTTTGTAGGAAAAAACGCAATTAAAATTCTATTAAAAGGAGTTGATAAAATTATGGATACTTTCAACTAGGAAAATGTTAAATGAGCCAATATACTACCCACTACAAATGGTTTGCACAGCTGTAATTAAAATATTTGGTGTTGCACATATGGGTCACTGTATAATACTGAACCCCCAGGTCACGGGACCATTTGTGTCACAGTCGCTACTAGTGAAAGAGCATACCTAGGCAAACCTTAGTGCTGTTTTTCTTTTGAAGTGACAAAATCCATTTTCTGCCTAAACCAAGAGTAAAAATAAAGAAAGAAAAGAAAACGTACAGTGAAATAAGATATTTCGAAAACCGTTGAACTCTTTTGTTTCAATGATCCACCTTTCACACAACATCTGATTGACTGATGATCACTTCTCATTTCAAGGCTCATGTTTCTTTCAAGCCAACGATGGCTCAACAACGAAAATGCCCCACGTGCTCATCCACAGCAGTAGATGGAAATTTTGTGGTGCAATATGATGTGAACAGAGAAACCACAGGTGGAGAACTGGAAGTAAGTGTTGCTGTTTAACTGGGATGGGAGATCTGTGAATACAAGAATTACTGTCGTTAAGCAAACTGCGCTAAATAAACTCCATCGTTCAGGAGAATAAGCATGAGAGAGCTCTGTATCCAATTGAAAGAACAGAGAGATTTTAAGTGGGCAGAATGGATTTACTTAATTTATGACTAAGACGTGGTCCTACATAGAGTCAGGACCAGATTCCTGTCTTATCCAAAAACCAACATCTTTTATACCTAGAAGTACTCTGGTGATTTAACGTTGAATCAGAGAACAGAGTCACTGGAAGTTGTACCAATATATCACAAGGAGACAACCAGAACATCACTATTTTTATGTTAACGTGAAGCAGAGTTATAGGGTTGAATTATTACAGTCAGAACAGTGTTTTTTAAAACGTTTTTCATTCTTCCCTACGCGTGGCAGTTGTCTGAGAACCAGGCCCTGCTTTCCTTGATAAAAAGTGAAGACTGTGGAGTATAAATGGTGTAAGGCTACAAATAGAGACATGCAGAGCTGAAAGTTAGATTTGGCCCATGAAGGAGAACAATATTTTCTGCTCTGTTACTGTCTTGAGTTTTCTGACCTCTTTACTATAGCTTGCTTCACTGTGAATTCTTTTATTTTATTTTGTAGATTTTTAATGGCTATTTTATTCACTTCTTTGCTCCTGAAAATCTTGATCCTCTGCCCAAAAACATTTTATTTGTTATAGACGTCAGTGGCTCGATGTGGGGACTGAAAATGAAACAAGTAAGTGTTTGACCTCTATTGCAAAATGAACCTCCTGCCAACTTTTCCCATGTGCCTTAACATACCATTCTGTAGCAGGCTGGAAACCAAAATTACCAGCTACATACTTTACACTTTACTCCATCAAAAGCCTCACTGAATTTGGAGAATATTTGGTGAAGCAAGGACTGCATGATCTTAGTCGTTATTTGAAAACCTCCTTCCATCTTGTAAGGAAGAGATGATGCCACCAGAATACTAATTTTAGCTCTAAATCAAAACTGTAATTGACAGATCACAAAACATTTTGCAAAGGCTCTGACCTGCTTTTTCTCTAATCTCCTTCACTGAATCCTGGGAAAATCTCAGTGGGGATACTACATCCCTGCTTTCAAAAAGTTGTGGGCAAATTGTTGACAGCCCACTGAAGAGCAGTAAGAATTGTTTAGACAACACAACTCCTGGGGATGAAAAATGCAAAAAACCTTTCGTCTGCAAAAGAAAAGACGTGGAGAGGCATAATCAGCCCCCAGATAGGCAAACAATTGTTCTAAAAGGGAAACTCATCAACTGCCATTCATGCCCACCCAGGGTAGAATAAGATAGATTCAGATGGATTTACAGCAGGAGAGAGTTATATTAGGAAAAACCTTGTTGTGCTGAGAAGGGAGTTCAGGAGACTGTACATCCTGTGTCACTGAACTGGCTAGACAAACATTAGTCGGGGATGATATAGGTGTATCTGAATTTGCTTCGGAGCACCACACTAAGACTTGGCAGACTGCTTCCTTGGGGAAATCAGTGCTGTATAACTGGGATACAGGCTAATTGTCACTTGTTTAAATCACACATCTTCCAACAGATGTTACCCAGCCTGCAGTGACAGCACTGCAGACAGAGCTAACCCTCCTGAGCCGATATGAGTGATTCTTCTCTCCTCAACCACAGTGTCTCACAAGCTGCTTCCCTCTCTCACCTCACTCTGTGTTAGCAGGGGTTAAGCATGGGTGGGTTGAGTCACATGGGTTTGTTCTTGCTAACTGCACTTTTTATTGTGGTTCTTTGGAGAAAAGGTCAGCTTTATGCAAGAAGTGCAGAAAAGGACAGAGTTGGATGGGAGATGTTATTTGAGATTCCATTGCTCGTGTTCTTGCTCATCACAGGCATCTGTTTGCTTGTAGTCACAAGTTAAGAGGGTGCCTTCAGCAACAGGAAGCATAAACTCCTCTTAAATGTCTTCTTCTCAGACCATCGAGGCCATGAAGGCGATACTGAGTGAGCTCCGTGCTGCTGATCAGTTCTCCCTTATCGACTTCAACCACAATGTCCGATGCTGGAGAGACAACCTCGTCTCAGCCACTCCAGCGCAGGTTGAAGATGCGAAGAAGTACATCCAGACAATCCATCCCAACGGGGGTATGAGGTTTTGATTGCAAGGTGCTCATGGAAGTTAGATATCACAGGAGTGGGTACCTCAGACAACCTTCAGATTGGCAGAGAATTCTTAACGGAAAGTCTGATTCCCAAGATCAGAAAAGCATGCCCTGGGGGCTAAAGGAGGGCGAGGATTGTAGTTTGCTGTGTTAAGGGGTGGGATGGTATTTCTTTCTACTGAATAAGCTGCGACAGATAGAACATAGACTGGCAGATAGAACACAGACCATAGAACAGCTGCCTTTAATCTGTAGTTCCTACCTTCAGCCTCAAAGATCCCAAATATCTTTGACAGACCAAGGCTGTCTCATGCCTTTGTATAAAGCAGATCATAAGCAGCCCAACTCCAGGGTCTCCACTGGCTGTAAATTGTAGACTACACCATGATCTACTAAACACAACCCAGGGCAAACTGTTCATCATTTTTATGCCTTCATTCCCTGTCCAATAAATAAGGACCGTTGCCTTTTTCAGCCTTTCAGCGCTTCGGATGCTTCACTTGTCAGTGCTTGAGCTACTTGTACAGAAAGGGCTCACGATCACTTTAATCTATTGCTGTCTGAAGTGAAGTTCTGGTTTAGTCCTTGAGTTATTTGCACACCAATAGAGTGTAGAGGCTCTCCCCAACATCAGAGCCTCCTGGTGCTGTGGCACCTTTCTTCCCAGAAACTTTCACTGGCAGTACATATGGTAGGATCAAGATGAGGTTATAGACTTGTCCGAGATAATCCGTGGGCTGGGATTAGGAACCCATGTTGGGTATATGAGTGCCTCCTAAACCTGACTTTGTTACAATGAGCTGACAGACAAACTGGGAGACCTGTTCCCACCCAGCAAAGCCAGTGTGCAAGGCAGCGTTTTATCATGTCTCTGGAGCCACTAATGTTTTCCCTTCTTGACAAACAAAACACTTCTTTTCTGACTGCTCAATCTTCCTACTCCTGTTCCTCTCATACTAATTTTAGCCCCTCTGTGCCACAAGCCAAACCTTCAGATAGGATCAGTTAACATATTTTTGTTCCAATCAAGATATCCAAGGCTGCCTGTTTCTGTTTGATGCCAGAAAAGGAAGTTTCTTCTTCTCTCATTGAATCATCTGCCTGCAAATCCATTACTTCTCCCCACGGCAAATAATCCCCCACACCACAAATGTTCCCACTGGAATTAATAAGGGGGAATGGAAGGGAGCAGGTGGAGGTGACAGCCTGGGCTGAAAAAGGGTATTATCATCTGGTGTCTTACTGGAACTTAGTGCAAAACACGTGTGTGTGTGTGTGTACATGCAAATGTGTATAAATTCATATAAATATGTATTCATATATTTCAGCATCATGGTAAGAAAAAAGTAACATGCTAGTGAACAAATTCAGGAACAGATGGATTGTAGGCTGTTACCACTTACAGAGATGTAAATCTTGACTGATTCTGTTGATTTCAGTAAAAAAGAGAAAAGTAGAGGTCTGTTTAACACAATGACCCACATGCAACACATTTCAACTTCTATTTCTTTAAGGAACCAGAGTGATAGCAGATGTGCCATAAGCATCACAGAGGAGGGGTTTTGCTGCCTTGATCTCAGGTCTTGTCCCTTCTAGGATCTTCTGAGATCCTAGATCAGGATTTGACAGGGGACTCCGCAAGAATCAAACTTGTTTTCTTCATTGTGTTTTTGACAGGCACAAATATCAATGAAGCTCTTCTCCGAGCCACGTTCATCCTGAACGAAGCCCAGAACTTAGGCATGTTGGACCCTAACTCAGTCTCCATGATCGTATTGGTGTCTGATGGAGACCCAACAGTAGGTAAGGATCCTGCTTAAGGTGAGAAGAAAGGCCAGTGGGGTTATAGCCCGAGAAAAATCATGCAACACGTAGACACTTTCACAGTAAGTTAAAAAAGTTCTGTTCCACTTTCTTCCGATGCCTGTGCTGCTCTTTTGCCAAGTGATATAGGTGCCATGGGGCTTTGCACAGAAGCTTTCAAAGGATAAGTAGATTATGGTATGCAAGTTATGTACTTCTTGCAATTACAGAAATGCACATGTCCTGCAGGGAGACGTAATCACAGCTGTAGAAAAAAATTCCTCTTCCAATGACCTTAGCCCACACAGATCTATGCAGTCCCATGCGTAACATCAGAATCAGGAAAATAAACTAGAAAGGAAATTAACTGGGATTGGATTTGGGACAGGTCAAAAGCAATAAGTTACTGCAAGATGCCAACCCAGAAGAAGCTGCCATTGAAAGTAAGTTTTAAAAAAATGTCAGTCCCAATGGTGGCAGAGAACACCTTATGTGTGAGAAACACAGTAAAACCTCTATGGAAATGTCTTAGTCTCCAGAGAGCTTGAAGCAGTAATTCTGGGAGAAGTCTAGATGTGCTACAGTTACAAACTGCCCAGAAAATTAATGAGAGCCCTGGATATACAAATAATATATAAATAATATAATATTTCAAAAGAATTGTCTTCAGTAGAAATAATTTGTTAATCTCCATCCAGGAGAAGCTCAAATGTCACTGTAGGCACTGCAAGTGGAGATTGAGCACCTGAGCTAATTGTCTAGATTCCCCTTATATTGAGAATCAGAGACACTGGAAGAGTGTGAATGCGCTTACCTTGATGGAGACTTCCTCCGTTGCTCAGGTGGATGTCACCCTTTGTGTGTCCCAAAGGTGAGCTAAAGCTGACAACAATCCAGAAGAATGTGAAGCAGAGCATAAAGGATGAATTCTCTCTCTTCTGCCTCGGGATTGGGTTTGATGTAGACTACGATTTCCTGCAGAGAATCGCAACTGACAACCGTGGCATGGCCCAGAGGATTTTTGGAAATCAGGAGACTTCTGCACAAATGAAGGTGAGTTTTGGGCTCATTGCTTCTGAAACTGCAAGTCCTGTTCTGTTCACAGCTGTGGAGCTGAGTAACTCGACGAGGAAGAGTAGAGTTACTGTAGGTTCACAGGGGGAGTCACAGGAAGCATCGTTCCTTCTGGAGAGTCCTGCAAGATGACAATCATACCTTAGATTAAGTGCTACTAGTTACAATTTTTATAGTATCTATAATACATACTTCAGCGCTCTGTGTAGGATTTATATTTTTTTAAAACAGTCCTAACCATAACAAATAATTTCTGAATTAAAATTAAGGCGACTTCAGCACTAACAAAAGGCCTAAATATAAATGCTGAAGGTTAATCCCATGTTTACTGATGTAAGAAAAAGTTCTGTTCTCGGGGGCTATGGCTCCAAATCCGTGAGCAGCAATTGCTGATGAACAAACCCTTACAACCTTATTCTGTTTCTATTCACTGGCTTCATCACCTTCTCGTACTTCTAGGACACACCACCTGGTGTTCTGCGAAGCAGAACCCTGCTGTGCGCACACATCCCAGTTCACACCAGCCAGGTACAACAGGGTCAGAAAAGGGTAGACAGTCTACAGCACAGAAGCGAATACAAGTGAGATATAGGTTTAGTTTTTGGCAAGAATTAAGGGGAAGCAGCGCTGTGTCTTACACAGTAGCCAAGAGCTGGTCAACCTGATAATAGATTCAGGTCCATAAAACCTGTGTTCAAGCCTTTTAGGTCAAGGAAGAACACAGCCCATGGGCTTCTGACCAGCCTTTGAATTCCACAAGTCTTGGGCCAGAACTTCTTGCTGTACAGTCTTACAAGTGTACTAAGGTCTAAGTATGGAGTCCGCATCCTCTGGGACAAAGAAAGTCCCACTTGCATGGGGGAGGGTTGTTTTGGGTACCACAGACTCATTTCTCTGTCTCCTTCCATCTCAGAACTTCTACAACCAGGTCTCCACCCCGCTCTTGAAGAAGATTCAGTTCAACTACCCCCAGGAGTCAGTGTCAGATGTCACCCAGAGCAGCTTCCACAACTACTTTGGTGGCTCAGAGATAGTAGTGGCTGGGAAGGTTGACACAGACAACCTGCAGCACCTGGAAAGCATCGTCACAGCGACAGCAGTGAGTGAGGGTCTCCTTAGAATACCTGCTCCTGGGGTTTGGGGTGGTCCATTCACTCGTGTACAGTCTCCTTGCTGGAGGTTATTGCCAGCAGAGTGTTTTGTCCACTTGTGTTCTGGGTGGGAGCGTGAGGAACCTCATGGCAGGGTTGTACAAGGATGTTGCACAATAGCTCCAAGTACAGCCACGAACAGTCACTACCTGCAGCCTGCCAGAGGAACTTCCTTCTAATAGAAATACCCTTTAAAATTCAATTGCAAACCGGACTGACTGTGGAGCCTTCCTTCATGCTTCGTGAAGGTGAGGGGGAGATCTCCTAAGGTAGCTCCTTTTGTGGCTGAACCTCCCACTCTTGGGGAGTTCAAGCTGGGGTGTCTATAGCCTGCCAAGGCCTAGCACTGTCCTTTTATGCTGTGCCTTGTGGCATGTGGGACTTGACTTTCCCCATGTTTAAGGGCTGCTTTTCCCGGTGGAGTGGAATGGGGTAGGAATACTACATCCAGATCCTTTCTGAGGAAGAACCAAAAAATCTGCCCTCTTACAGGGCTTAGGAGTTGCCATTTCTTAGTTGCTGGAAAAAGCAAACACGTTCACCATTCTTTCTTGCCAAAACAGAGTGCAGTCCAAGGGTCTGTGGGAGAAAGTAGAATTTGGTTCCTGTTCCTCAGTTGGAAATGGATGTGAAAAAGCCTGAGGGGAGGATAGCAGAGCTCTAAGAGCCTCTTCTTTTGGCATGTGGTAGCACACTCTTTGACTTCTGCTGACAGCTCCTACACCTATTTTAATATGCTGTTACTAAAAGTGTGTTTAACAGAAGACCCTCTTGCTACAGCTCCCTTCCCCATGACAGTCAGGCCAACAGTGCTGGGACTTTCTGATCTAGAAGTGACCATAGGCAGAGCTAGAGTGGGTCTTTAATTCCAGCCGTGCCAAGAGGGGAACTCAAATCCACTGAATTCTCCTGGCTCACCCTCCGTTATCCTTGTTTCTCATTGATGGCGTAGGCAAATGCAGAGCTTGTCATGGAAACCCTGCGAGACGTTGAAGAACTGGATGGCTTCATGAAGAAAGACAAATACGCAGATCCCGAATTCACTAGGAAACTCTGGGCCTATCTGACTGTCAACCAGATGCTGGCAGAGAGGTGAGGAGAAATGTGGTCTGTGATGGGAGGGAAGCGAAGGTCGAGAGCAGTCTGGTCCTCTCTGAGACCACAGCTAGGAAGCTGCTCCCAGGGTTTCAAATGAGTAAGGTAAACAAATCAAAATAAAGGTAGGTGATACCTTCAGTCACATTCCTCCTATTTTTCGCACTCACAGGTGTCAGGGAATAAAGTTTGGGAGCAGTTAATTAGAGGAATAAGGGTGAAACAGACCTGGCTCTGTGGCTGAGAGAATGAAATGAGTGGGAGATTTGCCTTACAGAGTCTGAGTAAAAGCTAAGGAGGGGTTCAGGATGAAGCCTCTCTGAAGCAGAAAGAGGTCTCTTGCTGAGAACAGGAGATAAACTGGGCTTTTTTGAGTCCAGGCCAAAGCCCACAGAAGCCAAGAAGAGTCTTTATATGAGTTTTTATACTCATATAAAATATGAGTCTTTAGTCTCACAGTGCATTTGTGAAGGCCCTCAGCCTTTCCCTGTTGCAACACCTACCAGGTTGGTCCTATGGCCTCACTGGGGAGGCATTGTCATGGCATCTGCCCTGTGGAGCTTCTAAGCACACCTTCTGTTTTGTTTTCCACCCAGAAACACAGCCCCCACTGCAGCTTTGAAAAGGAACATCACCAAATCCATCCTACAGATGTCACTTGACCACCATATCGTTACCCCCTTCACAGCCATGCTGATAGAGAACGCCGAAAAGGATGAGATAATGCTGGCAGACCAGCCCAAAGACCCCAGAAGGGGCTGCTGCCCAGGTCAGTGTCCCTGTCCATTACTCCACCTTGCATTTTGGCTCTGTTCTTGTGTTGGAAGAACGACTGTGCTCATCGTTCACTCCAGGTGTTTTAGCTTATAGGATAGCCTCTATTTGTAGTGAAAGCTGACCAAATCTTCAGCCACTTTGAGAGCATCTTGTTACACAAGTGCTGTTTGCAGCCATTGGCTGCAGTGCGTGTTGCACTTGCTTTACATTGGTATAACGACATCAGGCTCTAATTTACTGCATTCCTTTAAAAATCGCCCTGTTAAGCATGTCAGCACTAACAAAAACCCAATCACGACTCTCATTGAACAGGTACTCTAGGATTAACTCCAAACGCACCTAATAACAACAAAGGTATCCCAGCCTGGGCCAACGTCACTGCGGTGCCCGTCAGCTTCATGCCTGAGCAAAGGAGTCCTCCTGTGTCTTCTCTGAGCATAAACAGAGGTAAAGCTACAGTAGTTCTCTGCAAAGAAACACCAGACAGCAACACTCACCACCCAACAAACAACGAAAGGTGATATAACCAAAGTTATTGGGCATTTGGGGAATTTCAGCTTCCGTGACAAGACGCTAACCTCTGTAATGACGGAGGGGTTTATCAGTTGACCCAAAAAAGTTGTTGAACAGGGTGTGTCTTCATCTGGGGGCTGGTCCACAAGAGAACAAATGAACTGCTGTGAGTAGGTGACGAAGCTATTGCAGAGGACATCGGTGTGAGAGAGCCTCGATACAGCCCCTGGTGCAGGTGTAAGCAGGGCACAATCATGTGCATCCCAAATCACAGCCACCTCACTCCATTTTTTGAAAATCCACCTAGTGCCCAAGGATTAAGCTTTTCTTTATAAAGTACTGAGTCATTTCGACTTCGAATAGATGAACCTGTAAAAATATGCTCTAAGCTACAAGCACAAGACTAGTTTAGATCTTAAAAGGATCCCAGTGACCCCGTTGTCTGGTGCCTGCTTCCCTGGGGCTGCTCACCGAGCTCACGTTCAGTTTCCCTGCGGTAGCAGAGCTAATGCCAAGTTACTGCTGTCGTGACAGATGGATGCTCAGTGGTAGATAAAAACCTCTGAATGCACTGGTGACCGATGGATCCCATTAATGCTTGGGCCTTTGCCAGTTTAGTGCCTACTTAAGCAAACCAGCTGTGAGAACCACAGCCTGTAAAAGCAGTATAACTGTGATAGCTCTGCGAGTGTGCCTGGAGGCAGATGCGTGTATTTACGTAGCTATCAAACAAAAAAAGCTATCAACTTCCTTCTCAGCACAGCCCAAGGGTTAATCTAAGACTTTGGATAGTCAAGAAACTGCTTGGAAAAGAACCTGAGCAAGGCAAAGTTACCTGCCCGACTTACACATGTATTTTGCACTGGAATTTCTTTTTGTTCCTGGAAATGTTGATCAGAACAGGCCTTCTTTCGGTTTTCGTCTACCAGTACCCCCAATTCCTTCTCCTCGGAGCTGCTCTCTATCCACTCTCCACCGAGCCTGTACTTGTGCTTAGGATTTCTCCACCCCAGGTGCAGGACCTTGCACTTGGCCTTGTTGAACTCCATGAGGTTGGCAGTGGCCCACCTCTCCAGCCTGTCCAGGTCCCTCTGGATGGCATCCCTTCCCTCCAGCGTGTCGACCGCGCCACACAGCTTGGTGTCGTCGGCAAACTTGCTGAGGGTGCACTCGATGCCGTGTCCCCTACCTACAGGCCCTGCTTCTCACGCCTGTTTCTCTTCTGTGTTGCAGTTGACCTGCTTCTCACACCTGTTTCTCTTCTGTGTTGCAGTTGACAATGACCCACATTTCATCATACACCTGCCCAAGAGCCAAAGGAACATCTGCTTCAATATCAACTCAGAGCCTGGAAAGATCCTAAACTTGGTTTCTGACCCTGGTACCGGTAAGGGACTAAAGCGTGGTTTACGGCACACTTTTCTTCTCTTGGGTCTGAAAGGGGTTTGGAGGGAGCAGAGGAAATGCCCACAGGGAGGACCGTGTGCTGACAGGGTGTGGGCAGGAGGCTGAGGGTGGTGGTTATTTCCCTCTGCATCTGGCGTGCTGTGCCCAGTTTGAGGCTTGCCAGTACAGGAAAGACGGTGGCAAACCGGATCAAACCCAGTGTTGGTCACCAAGATGATGATGGGGCCGGAGCACAGGATGTGCAGGCAGGGACTGAGACAGCTGGGTTTGGTCACTCTTAAGAAGACGCACGGTGAACCTTGTTGTTGTCTACAATCGCCAAACCAGAAGGTACCAATGGAGCCTGGCACATCTCCAAGATGCATAGCTAAAGGACAAGGGGTAACAGGAACACATTGCAACAGGTGAAATTCCAAGTAGGAGCCATTAGGAAAAACATTTTCACTGTGAGGACAGCCACATGTTTCTGCTGATCCCCTGGTACTCCCTGCGGGGATCACAACTCCAAGGTGGCGCTTCAGCGTTTAGGCAACCTCTGCTTCTCTGCTCTTCACAGGAGTTGTGGTCAATGGGCAGATCGTGGGGGCCAAGAAAACAGAAAATAAGAAACTCAACACATACTTTGGGAAAATTGGGTTTTACTTCAAAAGCAAAGGCCTAAAAGTGGAGATCACCACAAAAACGATAACGCTGAAAGATGGGTCTTACGGCATCACGCTGACCTGGTCTGACACGGGGCACATCATCCGGAAACAGTAAGTGGCTGAGCGTTTGCTGTCTGCCCTGTGGAAACCATTAGCAAGGCAGTGTTGGGCTGACCCAGCCTCGGGTGGGATGCAGGTCACAGGGTGACCCTCAGGTGGGTGTCAAGCTCTCGCTGCAGTTAAAATCAGGGACTAGGGCCAAGAGAGTGATTCAGTTGACCAGAAACTAGTAGAAAGAGCTGAATTCCTCTCCCTGCTGCTGACCGCATTAGCTAAGACCAGGATGCAGTTGCCTAAACGCAAGCACGCGGCGTTGTTTGAGATACCTGCAGGGCTCCTGGTGTGACGGGGGCCATGACTCAACATCCAGGAGCCCTTCTCCCACAGACGAACCCCTAGCAGCAGTGTTGGACACCCCTCAGCACTAGACACCTGTTTAGGCAACGGGATCACTTCCAAAATCTCCGCTCCTCGTAGCAAGAGCTTGAATTTGCGGGGCAAGATTTGACTGGGGATGAAGTATCTGTCCCATTAGGCACTCTCCTACCACACCCCAGGCTGTGGATTTCTGATGGACCCTCTGTCATATCGGCCAGCCCCAGGCGGCTCTTCCGGATGCCCGCGAGCATCTCAAGGGTCCCGAGAGCTTATGTGGGGGCAGGTAACGGAGCCCTCCCTTTGACTCACCTCCGCTAGGCTCCTCATATCCGTGAAGAAAGAAAACAACGTGACGATCACCGTGGGCGAGGAGATGTCCTTCATGGTTTTGCTGCACCGTGTGTGGAAGAATCACCCGGTGAATGTTGACTTCCTGGGAATCTACATTCCCCCCGAAAACCAGTTCTCTCCTGCAGCCCACGGGCTGATAGGTAAGGGCTGCGGGTCGGGCGGGGGGAACAGCAGGGCACTGGGAAGGGTTTTTGCTATATCTTTGAGTGAATTCGTTGGCTTCTGTGTCCTGACGGGGAAGGTGCGAAAATTATTCAAATGGAAAATGGGGGAGATTCCTGTAATGACCTGGAAGCTCCAAGGACATTGTAGAATATCAGGGACCAGATTATTCCTTGTCCCAGATGGAGAGGGTGTTTTCCAAACGGGCCTGACTAGCCTTGGTGACACTGTGACGTGGCTTTCCCGGCCTGGCTGATAAGACTGACACAAACGTTCCTTCCGAGGAGGCTTCTGTCCAAACACCTGTAACTCGGCTCCCCTGAAACAAAAGCCCTTTTCTGGCAACGAAACAAAAGCTGGGCTCAGTTAATAGAGAAAATCAGCCCTCCCAGCCCTGGAGCCAGCCAAGGCTCTTTTTAACACGTGGGAAAACCGAGCAACAGAGGTTGTTTCCCAAATCCTCTTTGCAGCCCTGGTCTGCTTTCTTAGAAGGTTTGCTGGCTCGGAAGCAGGGCTTTTCCCTCCCAGTGTGGGTGATCCGATAGCGCTGGAGGCGCGGTGCCCCGTGATCCACGCAGCAGCGCTTTGCCTGCTGCGGTGACTCTGATGTCCCAAAAGTGCCCGGCGGCAGCTTAATGAGGGAGACACAGAGGTTGGGATGTGCAAAGAGCTTGAAACCTCTCTCTGATCAGGTCAGTTTGCGTCTGAACCGGAGGTGTACATCCACCACCAAAGACCTGGGCAAGCTCCAGAGAAACCACAAGCCACCATGGAAGTGAAAGGCAACAAGCTCACGGTTACCAGGTACGAGTACGGCGCGTCACTGCTCTCTTTGTGCGTCCAACCTCTCCCTCGTGACGTCGATGATGGCAGGCTTATTAACGCTCAAGGATCCCCGGGGGAAAAAGTGCCTGTTGTTTTCCCTCTGCTCATAATCCGGTTTTAGCAGTTGGCAAAACACTTGGGACAATTCGGGTTCTTCCGCCCAATGTGTCCTGTCCTCGTAGCTGCCCCTGACCTCGGACAGGCCGTGTCGGAGCGCCTGGCACCCCCCAGCAGGGCCGGCGAGGTCGTAGGGCTGTAAAACCCACCGCATTTTGCAGTGGTTTCCACGCCTCGCCGCTTCGGCAGAGCAGCACCAGGAAGGAGCAGCGTTACCGACGTCTCCTTCGTGCCGTGACCTCCGTTTTGGGTGGCCTCTTCCCCACAGGGGACTGCAGAAGGACTACCGGAGGGACCGCGTGGCCGGGACCGACGTGCAGTGCTGGTTTGTGCACAACAGCGGGAAGGGCTTCATCGATGGCCACTACAGAGATTACCTCGTCCCCCACCTCTACAGCTTTCTGAAGAAACCCTGAATGCTTCAACACCCCACCGGTTTCGTACAAAAAGATTGGTACTCTTCATGCACAGACAACTCTTCCCAACAGTAGATTCAGCCCTTCGAGCCACATCCTCCGAAGGTGACTCCAGCACCATTTGCTTTATAAATGATCGGTGTTCCAAAGCAATGTAACTCCCTCTTCTGTTAAACAATGAAATCTGCGATGGGTTTTGGTAAGTGCCCTGCACTTCCCGTGTCTGATTTAGCGGATATTAAACCCCATTAAAAATTTCAACTGTTTTGTAATATCATCGAATCACAGAATGGTTAGGGTTGGAAGGGACCTTAAAGACCATCCAGTTCCAACCCCCCTGCCATGGGCAGGGACCCCTTCCACTAGACCAGGTTGCTCCAAGCCTCATCCAGCCTGGCCTTGGACACTTCCAGGGATGGGGCATCCACAGCGTCTCTGGGCAACCTGTCCCAGTGCCTCCCCACCCTCTCCGTGAAGAACTTCTTCCTGATATCTAATCTAAACCTCCCCGCTTTCAATTTAAACCCGTTACCCCTTGTCCTGTCACTACAGGCCCTTGTAAAAAGTCCCCCCCAGCTTCCTTGTAGCCCCTTCAGGTACCGGAAGGTGCTATAAGGTCTCCCCAGGTAACACACGTTCCACAGCAGACTGGTAACAGCACTGCGGCTCCTGCGGCGCGGGTAACACACACGACCAGATGTAATACTTCAGACTTCTGCTTTTTCAGACTGCTGGGAAAATACAAGCTCACACACTGCTGGACTGGGCAAAAAGCAATGGATTTAACGCCTGTCCAGGAGGACGTGCGTTAGGTGTACAGGAAATTCATAGAATCATAGAATGGTTTGGGTTGGAAGGGACCTTAAAGACCATCTAGTTCCAACTAGATGATTCAACAGAAAAGGAACATGGGCTCTGCAATGGGTGTGACGAGGAGTCCCCAGTGCCTGAGGATGGGTTACCCAGGGGTGAGGAACGTCCTTGAAATAGCTGATGCTGCCACACTGCAGGAAAATTAATGAGTTTGAGACACCCTCCAGCCTGTTTTTTATGAAAATGTTGATGTCACAGCGAGTTCACACCCTGATATAAATCTGGCAAAGCAGGAAAAACTGAGACTACATAGAACTCACCATCAGGACTAAAAACTGCCCATCCAGCAGGATTAACCCCCAAAAGATGCCTTACTCTTCAACAGTATTCAGGAAAGAACGAGATCGGCAGTGAAACTAATACACGTGTTTGTACCTTGAGCCAGACGTACAACTCTGCTTTCAGGCAACCTTAGGAAAAAAAAATAAACGCTGGCCAGATTCTTCCCAGCAGCTCTGATCCATGAAGGGGACTCCAGGGATCCGCTTGCCATTCTGAACGTCAGTCGCCTCCGCTCAGGAGCTGAAGGCTGGTACATGTTCTTAGTGGCAGCCAGGGCGGCAGGAGAGGATCAGTGTGGTTGGAATGTTTCCTCAAAGTACTTCTTGGAAGTGTAAGGAACTCCCCGACAAACCATTCCTTGGTGCTTTCAACTCATTTCTTACCTTTGCTCTCCACAACATCCTGCAGCAGTGAGTTCCCTAGTTTAACTAGGCCCTGGGTATCAGGAAGAACCTGTCAAGTTTGGTTTTAAATCCCCAGATCAGTTAATTCCACTCGTGTTTCCCAGCTTGGATGCGAAAACAAGCCGTGAAAAATCACCCTGTGCCCAACCCCTCAGAATTCGTAGCTCAACACACCTGTTATGTTCACTCCGACTTTCCAGGCTCCAGGATTTTACGTGTCGTTATTTCCAGTGATACAGAAGCTGGTCTTTCACTTACCCTCCTCACTCTCCCACACACGCCTCCTCACTCAGTGCCCCTTCTGTGAGAAAGGGCAGAGCTGTTTACCACATCCAGGCCACACAAAGAGCCTGAATTTACGAACAGGCCTGTCTCCTGCCTCCAGTTCCCTTCCCCGAACTCTCCATTCTTTCCACACCGCACTACTGCTCGACTCTGCCCCACATCTGCAGCCAGGATCCCTGGAAAGCCATGTGATATCCTGTGAGGTTATTCCAGGCTATTCCAGACAGCAGCTTTCACTAAACCTCTGCAGTCCTTCAGTTTTCCTGCAGGGGTCCCCTGGAAACCACTAATCAACAAGAAAGTGACCCTTTGCAGCAAGGAAAGGGACAAGGAACAGAGACTTTTGCCTCCGGCGACCTTATAACTAACCCGCCTCAGCGCAGACCCCCTCTGGAAAGCACAGGGGGGATCGGTTCCTGCCCGTCAGGTCGCAGACACACAGAACTCAGCCAGGGCAGGCTGGACCACCCGGTGATGGTTTGTGTGTGGCCTGGGACCATCTGCATCTTTCTTTTGCCCAAGGAAGGCAGCGGGGCAGCTGGGCTCTCCAGGGGATGCACACCAACAGAGCACTGCCCCACGCAGTCAAAAGGCAGGTAAGAAACACACCCACCTAAGAAAAGTTTATGTTTATTCCTGAATTGCCTTAGAAATTAAACATTGTACAAAACGTGACATTTTTTAAAAAAATAAAAAGGAGTAATGTTACTCGTGTAGCAGAGCAGGGAAACAACGGAAACACGAACAAAGGAAAAGGCTCTGGGAAACCAAAACAGCCATCAGCAATTCGTATCGGCACATGCTTCGGCCGGCATCCCAGAAACACCCGCCTGGGGGTTCACAGGAAGACAACCTGCACGTTAACACTAACAGGGACCTTGACCAGACGATGAGGGAAGGACTTGGGTCCTGCCACCGACGGGCTCATCAAGAGTAACTTGGTGACAGCACGTGATAAACCAGGCCATCCTCACGGAATCCAAGGAATCCCTTGCAGCGCTGTCACCTCTCTGCTATTCTCCCAATCCCTTCCCTTGTTCCCGCAACCAGAGCTCAATTCCGGCTGCAGACGGAGAAGGGCGGCGCCGAGACGCGCTGGCGCTGACACACGCCGCCCACCCCGCGCGGCTACTCGAAGGACAGGCTCCAGCGGAACCACGAACGCGCATCTCTCCATAAAGCACTCCAGCTTGCAGCTCACTGCCGTGTTTGACGACGGGAAGTTGAACCTAATTTCAAGGCAGTTTTCATACAGAATCGGATGAGATATTCCCACTGGTAACACGTTATATAACAAATCCACGGTGATCTATTAAATAAATCCGGTTTGCTTGCGGGTAATTTCTATATACATTATAAATACATACACGCACACGTAAAACCCTGACGTGGTGGAGTTGTGTCGGCCTGCCAGACGCCAGAAAGACGGTGTTGGGAACCAAAAATCTCTGCTCCACGTTCAGAGCCTCAGGCGAGTTTGGATATGTCTTCATACTGGATATCTTCAACGCGACGTCCTTTCAAAGGTCCCTGCAGAACAACACAGGGGAAGAAATAAGATCAAAATATAGACTTGTTTGCCTGTTGGAATAAGGAGCTTAAGGTAAAAACACTAAGGGGGTGGCATGAAATCTCGCCACATTTACACAAGTTCAAGAAGCACAACCAAAGAGAACAGCACTGGAAATCAGGCACTAGCGTTTTCACTGGGGGCTGCACAAAGCACAACGACGATTCTTCTGTTCCAAAAGCCACATACAACTGCAGGCTGGAGGCTGTGCGGGGGGCACACAGCATCATGCACCTGAAAATCTGCAGGTTTGGGATTTGCTCACGACACAGTGTTTTCTGTTTTGTTATTTTCAACCTGACCAGAGAATGTGACAGGCCCTCGACACTGTCCCGGAAATCATAGTATCACAGAATCATGGAATCCCAGAATG